>NC_061511.1:282509110-282612651 GCF_022539505.1 Lolium rigidum | reverse complement strand
TATGCTTATTTATGAGCAAGATATGATCTTGCTCAGGCTTTTGTGTGGTATACCTCACTCCAGCTCCTAGAAAATGAGTGTTGGTGTAGAGGATTGCTTCTGTGTTGTTCTTGTGGTTGATTTACTTGCCCTGCTCCTCCTGGTGATCTTGTGAGCTTGATTCAGTGCTGTGGTGAGTTAGTGGATTGAACAGCAGCGGCTGTTCATATGTTCTTGAGTTCTTGTGTTCTTACCAGTGAAGCCTGTCGATGAATGAGCTAGGGTTTGGCTCAAAACTGTTATATATGATGCTCCTATGCTCTCCCTGGTCGACAGCTTGGCTCGGTCACTTTGGTGACTCTCCCGATGCTTGTGTGTCAGTGAGGCATGCACACTAGCTTGTGAGCTGCCTCGTGTGTTTGCTGCTTGGTACTTGGTCCAGGTGAGTGGATCAGCTCGGCTGATCATGGTCATATCCTCTCATTTACATTTTTCTTAGTTAACCTGCCAAGTGGCTTTGCCACTTGGCTTAATCCTTGTTTGGTCTTTGTGTGTATGTGCAGGGACAATGTGATGATCAAGATGAATTTGGAATTCATCAAGTTCAAGATCAAATGAAGATGATCTTGTAGAATTTAGTCTAGGATCATTAAATTGTAATTTTTCTTTATTTTTCTTTTCTTCTATTCTCGCCCATTTATGTAATGTGTTGTAATTAATTTATTTCCATTATGAATAATGTAAAGACAATGTATCTTGTGTGTTATTCAATAAAGCTCAAAGTTTTCTCTAATGAGCTTTACTTTAATATAATTGTTCATCTTATTTATTATTGATCATTTACTTAATGAGTTTCCTCAATTGAATTATTTAAGTAATTATTTAATGTTTGAATTTGAAATTCAAATTCAACCTTGTTTTTAATTCAACCATGTCATAACATTTAGAATTCAATCATGTGAACTCTCCCCTCTCTTCCCAAAACCCTAAACTAGTGAAGTGAGAAACAAGTTTGTCGCACTCTCGAAACCCTAACCCTGTAAGGTGTCGAGAGAGAAACTTGTCCCCCTTTGATGCAGTTTTTGTTTAAAAGCGCGAAATTTCCCCAGAATTTACTATGCAATGCACATCCCTTTCTAAAATCTACCCCTCGATCGTCTCTAAACCTGGGACATTACATGAAATTCCATTATACACGACTGCATATGCTTCTAGATTCCTGCTCGTCGTTGAGTTTAGTGCAGAAGAAAAGATCAACCACACCAGAAGTGAAACTTCAAAAGAAGAAATCCAATGTTAAGCAGCTTGTTATAGAAGCAAAAGCAAACGTAGCATTCCTACAAACATAGCCAAGACAACTTTGCTGGAAAACCCTATCGCTGCACATGCCTCCCAGTGTTCCTGCTCTATGCCATTCTCCTCTGCAAGCCCGCGCCAGTAGTCAGCACATGCAACTGAATCTGAGGAAATTGGTAGCCTCATTTCGAAGATAACGGTGGTGAGCATATCACCCAGAGGGAAGGGGATGATGTTGGAGGAAGAGCCGCTGACGTGTGTTGTGAAGATTGATGACGCCCATGGTGATTACTTAGCTGGGAAGCCTGGGAAGAGGAAATATATGGTGTGAAGGATGTGCCAACTGAGTGGGAGGAGAATGGAAGGGGACGTGATTAGAGTTAAGACCAGAAGTAGAATAGTTAGATCATCATCAAAAGCGGACGCAATGGGAGCAGCTGTGAGCCAGCGACCGTTCGTAATGCAAAGAGTTTTAGTTAGCCTAAAGTGCTTTTTCAATGTAAGCCATGCATGACGTCTGTTCAGTTACACAACGCCAAAAATATAATCGTGAAAACAATAGATAGCGTGTACTGAACAGTTTGCCGAGGTGGAATGTTTGATGTGCTAAAATAAAAGCAAAATAGCAGTTATTTGATGATGTCATAAACTTGATGAGGTGGCATAGCTGCATGTTGAGAGAATACAGTTAGTGGGTTGCTCCTATTTAGGTATTATAGATATCATAGTGACGAAATGTTCAGGAGATCTGACCTAATGTTAGTCTCGTTTGACCATAACATTTATATGATATTAGTTTCTATCGGATATAATCACACCAAGCAAACAACTTAGGTCATCTCCTACGCAGGACCGTATATGAACATTTTGTGTCCATTGATGATCTTGTGGTCTAAACTAGAGGCCTAATGGTGACTCTCAAATGGACATATGTCCGTTTTTTGGTCCACACAACCGTATTCTTGAACCAGATTTAGGACCAATTTACAATGAGACGGACATGGTCCGCGGGTCCACGTGTTCAACCTACCACACGCATGCATGGCAAAAAATATTGAGAGCAGTGGCCCACTAAATTTGTTCTAAGCTGGTGCAACTTTATCATTTTTTTGCACTTAAAATATAAGTTATTTCTCATTGCAAATTTCCACGGTAATAGTTGACCCAAATATATTTTTCATATTTTTCCAAATTTAATTTTCAGATTTTCTAAGATTTTTTTCTACATGGTCATAAATATTTTAAAAATATGCATCGATAATTTTCTATCAAAGATACATATGGGTGTGATTTTTTCATATTTTTTTCAAAAGATGGACATATTATTTTACTTACTTTTAAAAAAGTGGGATTACATGAATCAGGGTTCCATTTAGGAATTTCCATAAGCTCACCCAATTTGTTCAAACCTTTAGTTAAGATATTAAGCATATCAATTTGTTTAATAAAATGTAGCACCATACGGTATGCAAACAACAATATGGAAATATCTTCTATATGTTTTGAATTTTATTTATACAACCTTTTTTCTCATGTAAATGTTATTTCTTCTTGAGAGAATACTTTTGACTTATCAATGATTTTTAACTATCGATGATAATGGTCCTCTAGAAGTTCTCTTCTCAGGCAAGTGAAGAATCAAAATGTGATGTTTAGAGATAACACGCTTAAAGTTAGGTATTTTCATAATATATAATTATTTTATTATTAAAATATGCTATGGTAACCAAAAAAATTAAAGTGTATTCTGGTATTTTGTCCGTGTCCAAAACAATAACATTTAGAAGATCCAATTCTTTCCAGGCCTCCAAGAAGCTACCCTCCCCGCAACTTCATGTTGAAGCCAGCCCTTATATTTGGTCAGGCTCCTAAACTAGTTTCGCCAACTTCCAGGAGAAGCCCCAGCAAAACTAGGCCATGGTGTTGTGCAAACTACTTGGTCGATCCGTTGGTCGTCTCTTTATTGGCCGTATGTAAGTTTATTTTTTACTCACCGCCCCAATGGGACATGCTTTATATTTAATACTTTCAAAAACAAGTGTAGATAATAGAGCTTAATTTTGCGGAGATTAGTGTGAGTGGATAATTATGAAAATAATGGTTTTGTCCTTTTGACCTATGAACTCCGAGCCACATAAACAAGGATCTGAAGTTTAACATCTGGGCGTTTAGAAGAAAAAAAAAATGGTACGGATGAAGGCACAAACGTTGCAACAAAACATGGCTAGATTTTCTAGGAGTAATATCTGCTTGCATTGAAAAGTATGTAAATCGAATTTAGCAAAACAGACAAGTGGCTTAGTGTGCAATCAAATTTTGAGCCGAAAACTGCCCGATCAGGATCGGACATGCCTACAAAAAAAGCTATTTCAGGCGTCAGCTTGTTCTATGCTGGCAATCTCCTCGTCTTGAAGAAAATGTACACACGCCCGCCAGAAGGATATATTCTGTGCTACTGGACTGATCTTGACGGGTTTGGAATTTGTCGGTCGCATGATCGATCACGAGCCAGCTCCGCCAGGCAAGCTAGGCTACTATGCTTATCCGACCACCTGTCTCGTTTAGCTGAAACTAACCTCTCAGGGTCACCAGTCACCACGTACGGCACCACGCGACTATTGTCGCTTCATTTTGGTCGTGTTGAGCGTCTTCTGCCGCACTGGCACTGTGTAGTGTTTATGGGTTTGTTTCATTCGTTGGCAGCTGGGTCCACCCACCAGGTCACAATGGACACGTAGAATGGGCTTCCCGGATCTCGTTTTCACGAGCACGCATGGAGGTCGATCGTCCCGGCAGCCGGAAAACGCCGCCACCTCGTTGCCGCAGTTTGGAGCGGCGGCAGGAAGCGCGCCGTTTCATCACCAGTAAACAATGGTCTTGAGCGAGAAGAGAACAAACGAATTCCAGTACAAGTACTTGTCCTTCTGTCCCGTACGTCAGGTGGTACCTGCCATTAATTAATCCATCGTGCCTACGTGAGTCCTGCTGCCATAACCAATGGACGCTAAATTTGGTTAGGCCGACGAACGTTATTAGTAGTGGTGTCATGTATATATAGGACTATAGGAGGGGGGTGAACTCAATAGGGGAATACCACTTAGTAAGCAAGTAATAAACCGCAATGGAATGAGTTGTTGTGATGGTGGTGGCCCGCATCTGGCTGCCCTAGGTAGCTTGGGCTATAGGTTGTTGGTACATGCGGCATTGCAGGTTGAGAGCGAGAGGCGCTATGTTAGGGTGGCGGTCCTGTAAGGTGGAAGGTGATTGTCTTTGTAGACTGGGTAGGACGTGGCGGATCAGCGGAATGTCGGGACGACGGCTCCAAGTATTTGTGAACTTTGAGGGTGTTGGACCTTTTGTTGTGTGGGCGATGAGGTGACTCTCGACGTTGTCCATCGGCATGTTGGACATCACTTCTAGCGCATGGACGTGTGGATGCAGGTTTCATCACCAGTAAACAATGTTCTCGATCAAGCGAGAAGAGAACAAACAAATTCCAGTACAGTACCTGTCCTTCTCTGCCGTACGTAAGGTAGTACCTGCCGTTAACTAATCCATCATGCCTACGTCGTCCTGCTGCCATAACCAATGAACGCTAAATTTGGCTTGGCCGACGAATGTCATTAGTAGTGGTGTCATGCATATATAGGAAGGGGTGAACCCAACAGGTGAATGCCACTTAGTAAGCAAGTAATAAACAACAATGGGATGAGTTGGTGTGATGGTGGTGGCCCGCGGTCACTGTTAGATAGGCAATTCAATAGTTACCGACGAAAGGAGTTCCCCTTCTCTTGGCCAATTGACGTTCTGCTTCAATAAGTCATGACATTCACTCTCTGGGCTATAGGTTGTTGGTACATGCGGAATTGCAGGTTGAGAGCGAGTGCCGGTATGTTAGGGCGGTGTCCTGTAAGATGGTTCTCTTTGTAGACTGCGTATGGCGTGGCGGATCAGCGGAATGTCGGGGCGGCGGCTCCGAGTGTTTATGAACTTTGAGGATGTTTGACCTTGTGTTGAGTGGGCGATGAGGTAACTCTCGATGTTAGCCATTGGCGTGTTGAGCATCACTTCTAGCGCATGGTCTTGTGGATGCAGGCGTCATCACTTTGTCATGTGTTCTGGGTTTGCTCCTCCCATAGCGAGCGTGGATTTTTCTCTACTCTACGACAACAGTAGGAGATCGACTAGTCTAGTAAAGTGTTTCACCATTGGTTGTGTCTGTGTGGTTGGCATCTTTTTGTGCTCTACGATGTGTTGTAGCCTCGTTGACGAGAGTGGATGTGGTCATATTGCGGTGTTGTTTGTGTGGGGTTAACCTGTTGTGTTATTTGGGTGGGCTTTGGCCTGTTGTGCTATTGTATGGATCGGCATGTCGGGCACCACAGGTGACGTGCACATCTGAAGCACCAACCAAGAGATTCGCGTGTCTTCTCCAGGTGAGTTGAGGCGAGTAGATCGTACCGGGCAGGCTAGCACTACGTGGTTCGCTCGCCTTGGAGGGGCCAGTGGATAGATCGGTGGGATTTCTGCAGCCGGTAAGTACGGTGATAAGCCAAAGGATGTGATCACAATTAATAAGCGGATTATAGTTAGTTCATATGTAAAAGTATGGGGCTCACAGTGTGCTATCGGCCTGACAGCAGTACAGCACACAATGATCTCGATAGCATGTAGCGATCGATGTGAGTTTTGTTTAGGAGCCAACTCATAGCTAAACAACACTTCAAGAGCACTTCTGCTCCGATGCTCCTCCCCTGGAAAAATTATAGGCACGTCAAACACAACAACGGTAGAGATCTTTCCATATCTGTTTGTAAGCGGAGGCACGATTGTATTTCGGTGTAGGTCCAGCGTCTGTACATCCCTGTACAGGCCCGTATGGTCCGCATTGTGTTGTACCTCGTTATTGTACGGCGTGGAGCGGTACTTAGACGGAGGAGATCGTTAACTGGTCACGTGACCTCTTTTTTTCTTCTTACGTGAGATACACATACTGTATCAATACAAACGGGTATACATGAGCTCGATATGGGTTTCGACGGACCCAACACTTGAATAAAAAACCAACTATGACCCTTCAACTTTATTTAGGGGAGCACCGGAGCAGGGCTCCTTCGACAGTATCACGGACTTGCTGATTCTGGCTCTCCTTTTTTCTTGTTAGTAGGTGTGTGCAAGAATCGGAATTGCCCAATGCAATCAACCAAGTGACATACACACGTAAGGTGTTCCTAGCGACAATCCTCTGTTCATCAGTTAGTGCAAATTAATGTCCAACGGTTGGCAAATTCGGTTCAAAATACAGGCCGAAATTAGGCGTGTGTAATGTCACGGCAACGTTTAATTGGACATGCGTGCCTGATCATCATTAGCACCATCATCGTGTCAGGATTCCGATAGGTTTGCACTTAATGTGCGCATAATAACGACATCACAACAAATCAACCAATTAGGCCTCTCATTAAATTTATAGAAACTCGTACGGGTCCTCACCGAAAATAAACAAACATGAACCTGATAGGATCAAGTCCAAGGAGGACTAATCAATGATCATATGGTAGCTAGGTTGTCGCTCTACACAGACTACACTACGCAGATTAATACTAGGACACAGTACACGTCCATCAGTCCATGTGTTCCTATGTGCCTCGACGCACACCTCCTCTATCTAGTGCCCACTTTTCAGAATATTCTGGTACATCTCACGTACTCACCTTCATAATTTATCAGTTCCACGCTCTCGAGGATTTCAGTTCCCTAGACGTATTCAGAGAGTACACACCACCACAAGACGTATTTTCAAATGGAGAGATCAACGTATACACGACAGAACACTGAACACGGCAGAGGTGCACAATGCACACCAAACGGCACTCGCGTATGGAGAGGCTTTTTTTAGGCGAACCATATCGGGTCAGCGTCTGAGCGATGCTCTGTCTGAATAAGTAATCACGATAAACCTAGCCTTTTTTTTAGTATTTCTGGTTCCTTTCTCTATATACGGGCTAGCTCGTTTTACTCCGCATGGATGCAAATTCTTTGGAACATTTTCGATGCATTTGTAGTTCCCATGTTTCTTCATGTTAGTCCTCCTTAAACTTTCTAGACAGAATAAAGAGAAAAGATGTTCGGGATTGTCCAAGCGAAAAAAAGAACATTTTGAAATTGACATAAGGGAACATTTAGACAACACTCCAAATTCTTGTGCTAATATTGATGAGTCCAATGTGTACTCATTTTTTCCTAATTATGATTGTTATCTTTTAGTTTATTTAAGTCGTCTAATTATATGGTAAACCACTAATTAAAAAAAAATGAAAATTCACTTGTTTTGGTTGGTATGTGGATGTCCGACACAAATTGTTACATATATTGATATATGTGTTTTTAGCATGTCTCAGACAGGAACAAAATATAGAAGGGAAGACACAATGCAGTACGGGCGGGCGAGTTTCTACCCTACTAGTCTGCCCCGACTTGTCAAACCGAAGAGCTTTTGTGATGGGATCGGGATGAATCCTAGTCTTAGGAATGCCAAGAATAACAAAGTTCTAGTCCATATGGATCCATGTAACTGGTTAGAGAAAGGGAAGAAGACACCTTGGAGAAGAATGATATCCACACCATGTTTATTAGCCGCCGCACCACAACGTACGTTCATTGTAGGGCGAGTGGATACTGGGATCTGGTACGGTTTGTGTTGTGGGAGTAGGAAAGATGCGCGCTGGCCGCACATATTTAGTCAAGATGGTATATCTTTGGTTGTGTGTTTTAGAAAATGATAAGACTTATTTACCCACTAGACGTAGCACACATCATATTGAGAAAAATTAGAACACATAGAAGAACAAAAGATTTGTGATGAAAATAAAATCCACATTAACATTCTTCGAAGTAGGTGATTCTGGATGGAAGATTTGATTTTGAATTTCCACCCATTTGACTCATCCACCATAGTAGATGAGAGTATGCTCTAGTTGGAGAATTAACCTGCGGTTGGATGATTATGATGGTAGTGGCACCTCCAACCCAAAAGGGATCAAACCTCATGTTTGACACTTTGGTGTCTCATAAAATGCGAAAATATTTTTGAGTGGGATACGACGTTCCCGTCGGTAGCGAGGTGTCTGTGGTGACTTCGTCAATCTTAAAACCTACCAAATCAGTTTCTTGGACTCAGTCTCTCGGTGATGCCTATATGGGTAGGGTGTGTGTGTGCATGTGTTCATAGGGATGAATATGTATTTGTAAGTGCCTCCATATGTACCGTGTTTCAGGGAAAAAGATGTATGGTCTAGTTGATTGCAGCATGTTATTTCTGCACCGGTGCACTCCATCCCCTTCACCTAAACGCGTACATGGCGATGTGTACAATGTAGCTCTCACAGGCGCTACACAGAGTTAACTTTCCGAAAAGCTCAAAACTAGCTATGTTTAGGATTTCACGGATTCATATCTCACAGATTTATTAGAATTAAGCAGATGCATTTTAACCGTTCGACATATTCAACAACAAAGATCTAGAAGCAAAAAAGTTCGACACCAAAGAAAAGTCCAACAACATTATTCATGAATGTTATAGGAGGGATGCACTGGTAACTTTGATTCCGTACCTCATTGGAGACAGATTCTTCCACATTAGCCGAGTTAGTGTCATGTATGCTATCAGCAGGGTCAAGGTGGCAAACCGGACCGAGACTGGGACGACGTTGCAATCTCGAGGTCACACCAACCTAGCAGGTTGCCTAACTAGTGCAACTGTTGGCCCAATCGCTGTCACATGAACAAGGATATGAGAAGCCGAAAACATAATATGCAGCTAGACTTGTTCCTTAATCGTACCTTAAGGAACTCTCGTAGTACAGACTGAACCTTTTTGAAAGGACAAGATGTTGCCTAGAGGGGGGTGAATAGGCGTTTTAAAAACTCTTACGGATTTGGCTTGTAAGAATGCGGAATTAAACTAACATTTATTTTAGAAGCACAAATCCTAAATATGCTAGGCTCACCTAAGTGCAACAACAACAACTAGAGCTAAGCAAGATAGGCACAAGATATATATAGCACAAGTGATAGCAAGATATATGTACTTCAAGCACGAGGGCTATCACAAGGAAAGTAAGCTTGGGTATAGAAATAACCGAGGCACACGGAGACGAGGATGTATTCTCGTGTTCCCTTCCTTTGCAAGAAGGTACGTCACGTTTTGAGGGGTGGAGGTCCCACGAAGGATTCCCCAACGCCACGAAGGCTCACCCTATTCTCTGAGCCAAACCCACGAAGGATAATGGCCCTTTCCTTATGGTTAGTTTTTCCTCCACTCCGGAGATGGCAAGCTCCACAACCACTTGATGGCGTGTATTTCACACGTTCGTTGGGCAACCCCAAGAGGAAGGTATGATGCGCACAGCAGCAAGTTTTCCCTCAGAAAGAAACCAAGGTTTATCGAACCAGGAGGAGCCAAGAAGCACGTTGAAGGTTGATGGCGGCGGGATGTAGTGCGGCGCAACACCGGGGATTCCGGCGCCAACGTGGAACCTGCACAACACAACCAAAGTACTTTGCCCCAACGAAACAGTGAGGTTGTCAATCTCACCGGCTTGCTGTAACAAAGGATTAACCGTATTGTGTGGAAGATGATTGTTTGCAGAGAAAATAGGAAAACAAGTATTGCAGCAGATTTGTATTTCAGTATTAAAGAATGGACCGGGGTCCACAGTTCACTAGAGGTGTCTCTCCCATAAGATAAAAGCATGTTGGGTGAACAAATTACAGTCGGGCAATTGACAAATAGAGAGGGCATAACAATGCACATACATGTCATGATAAGTATAGTGAGATTTAATTGGGCATTACGACAAAGTACATAGACCGCCATCCAACCGCATCTATGCCTAAAAAGTCCACCTTCAGAGTTATCGTCCGAACCCCTTCCAGTATTAAGTTGCAAAGCAACAGTACAATTGCATTAAGTATGGTGCGTAATGTAATCAATAACTACATCCTCGGACATAGCATCAATGTTTTATCCCTAGTGGCAACAAGACAACACAACCTTAGAACTTTCGTCACTCGTCCCGGTGTCAATGCGGGCATGAACCCACTATCGAGCATAAATACTCCCTCTTGGAGTTACTAGCATCAACTTGGCCGGAGCCTCTACTAATAACGGAGAGCATGCAAGATCATAAACAACACATATGCAATAACTTGATAATTAACATAACATGGTATTCTCTATCCATCGGATCCCGACAAACACAACATAGAGTATTACGGATAGATGATCTTGATCATGTTAGGCAGCTCACAAGATCCAACAATGAAGCACAATGAGGAGAAGACAACCATCTAGCTACTCGCTATGGACCCATAGTCCAGGGTGAACTACTCACTCATCACTCCGGAGGCGACCATGGCGGCGTAGAGTCCTCCGGGAGATGAATCCCCTCCCGGCAGGTGCCGGAGGAGATCTCCGGAATCCCCGAGATGGGATCGGCGGCGGCGGCGTCTCGGCAAGGTTTTCCGTATCGTGGTTTTTCCGCATCGTGGGTTTCGCGACGGAGGCTTTAAGTAGGCGGAAGGGCGAGTCGGGGGCCGACGAGGGGCCCACACCACGGGCGGCGCGGGCCCCCTTGGCCGCGCCGCCTTGTGGTTTGGCCACCTCGTGGCCCCACTTCGTATGCTCTTCGGTCTTCTCGGAAGGTTCGTGGCGAAATAGGCCCCCGGGTCTTGATTTCGTCCAATTCCGAGAATATTTCGTTACTAGGATTTCTGAAACCAAAAACAGCAGAAAACAAAGAATCGGCACTTCGGCATCTTGTTAATAGGTTTTTTCCGGAAAATGCACGAATATGACATAAAGTGTGCATAAAACATGTAGGTATCATCAATAATATGGCATAGAACATAAGAAATTATCGATACGTCGGAGACGTATCAAGCATCCCCAAGCTTAGTTCTGCTCGTCCCGAGAAGGTAAAACGATAACAAAGATAATTTCTGAAGTGACATGCCATCATAATCTTGATCATCCTATTTGTAAACATATGTAGTGGATGCAGCGATCAAAACAATGGTAATGACATGAGTAAACAACTGAATCATAAAGCAAAGACTTTTCATGAATAGTACTTTAAGACAAGCATCAATAAGTCTTGCATAAGAGTTAACTCATAAAGCAATAAATCATAGTAAAGGTATTGAAGCAACACAAAGGAAGATTAAGTTTCAGCGGTTGCTTTCAACTTGTAACATGTATATCTCATGGATAATTGTCAACATAGAGTAATATAACAAGTACAATATGCAAGTATGTAGGAATCAATGCACAGTTCACACAAGTGTTTGCTTCTTGAGGTGGAGAGAGATAGGTGAACTGACTCAACATAAAAGTAAAAAGAATGGTCCTTCAAAGAGGAAAGCATCGATTGCTATATTTGTGCTAGAGCTTTTATTTTGAAAACATGAAACAATTTTGTCAATGGTAGTAATAAAGCATATGAGTTATGTAAATTATATCTTACAAGTTGCAAACCTCATCCATAATATACTAATAGTGCCCGCACCTTGTCCTAATTAGCTTGGACTACCGGATCTTTGCAATGCACATGTTTTAACCAAGTGTCACAATGGGGTACCTCCATGCCGGGACAACATGGACAACAGATAATGGACTCCTCTTTAATGCATAAGCATGTGGCAACAATTATTATTCTCATATGAGATTGAGGATATATGTCCAAAACTGAAACCTCCACCATGATTCATGGCTTTAGTTAGCGGCCCAATGTTCTTCTCTAACAATATGCATGCTCCAACCATTAACGTGGTAGATCTCTCTTACTTCAGACAAGACGGACATGCATAGCAACTCACATGATATTCAACAAAGAATAGTTGATGGCGTCCCCGAGAAAACATGGTTATCGCACAACAAGCAACTTAATAAGAGATAAAGTGCATAAGTACATATTCAATACCACAATAGTTTTTAAGCTATTTGTCCCATGAGCTATATATTGCAAAGGTGAATGATGGAATTTTAAAGGTAGCACTCAAGCAATTTACTTTGGAATGGCGGATAAATACCATGTAGTAGGTAGGTATGGTGGACACAAATGGCATAGTGGTTGGCTCAAGGATTTTGGATGCATGAGAAGTATTCCCTCTCGATACAAGGTTTAGGCTAGCAAGGTTATTTGAAACAAACACAAGGATGAACGGTACAGCAAAACTCACATAAAAGACATATTGTAAACATTATAAGACTCTACACCGTCTTCCTTGTTGTTCAAAACTCAATACTAGATATTATCTAAACTCTAGAGAAACCAAATATGCAAACCAAATTAACAAGCTCTAAGTGTTTCTTCATTAATGGGTGCAAAGCATATGATGCAAGAGCTTAAACATGAGCACAATAATTGCCAAGTATCAAATTATCCAAGACATTTTAGAGTTACTACATGTAGCATTTTCCAATTCCAACCATATAACAAATTAACGAAGAAGAAACTTCGCCATGAATACTATGAGTAGAGCCTAAGGACATACTTGTCCATATGCTACAGCGGAGCGTGTCTCTCTCCCATAAAGTGAATGCTAGGATCCATTTTATTCAAACAAAACAAAAAACAAAAACAAACCGACGCTCCAAGCAAAGTGCATAAGATGTGACGGAATAAAAATATAGTTTCGGGGAGGAACTCGATAATGTTATCGATGAAGAAGGGGATGCCTTGGGCATCCCCAAGCTTAGACGCTTGAGTCTTCTTAGAATATGCAGGGGTGAACCACCGGGGCATCCCCAAGCTTAGAGCTTTCACTCTCCTTGATCATATTGCATCATACTCCTCTCTTGATCCTTGAAAACTTCCTCCACACCAAACTCGAAACAACTCATTAGAGGGTTAGTGCATAATAAAAATTCACATGTTCGGAGGTGACACAATCATTCTTAACACTTCTGGACATTGCATAAAGCTACTGGACATTAATGGATCAAAGAAATTCATCCAACATAGCAAAAGAGGCAATGCGAAATAAAAGACAGAATGTGTCAAAACAGAACAGTCCGTAAAGATGGATTTTATTAGGCCACCAGACTTGCTCAAACGAAAATGCTCAAATTGAATGAAAGTTGCGTACATATCTGAGGATCATGTACGTAAATTGGCTTAATTTTCTGAGCTACCTACAGGGAGGTAGACCCAGATTCGTGACGAAGCAAAGAAATCTGGAACTGCGCAGTAATCCAAATCTAGTACTTACTTTACTATCAAAGACTTTACTTGGCACAACAAAACACAAAACTAAGATAAGGAGAGGTTGCTACAGTAGTAAACAACTTCCAAGACTCAAATATAAAACAAAAATACTGTAGTAAAAACATGGGTTGTCTCCCATAAGCGCTTTTCTTTAACGCCTTTCAGCCTAGGCGCGGAAAGTGTATATCAAGTAACATCAAGAGACGAAGCATCAACATCATAATTTGTTCTAATAATAGAATCATAAGGTAACTTCATTCTCTTTCTAGGGAAGTGTTCCATACCTTTCTTGAGAGGAAATTGATATTTAATATTACCTTCCTTCATATCAATAGTAGCACCAACGGTTCGAAGAAAAGGTCTTCCCAATATAATGGGGCAAGATGCATTGCATTCAATATCCAAGACAACAAAATCAACGGGGACAAGGTTATTGTTAACCATAATATGAACATTATCAACTTTCCCCGAAGGTTTCTTTTTAGCATTATCAGCGAGGTTAACATCCAGATAACAGTTTTTCAATGGTGGCAAGTCAAGCATATCATAGACTTTCTTAGGCATAACAGTAATACTTGCACCAAGATCACATAAAGCATTACAATCAAAATCTTTGACTCTCATTTTAATGATGGGCTCCCAACCATCCTCTAGCTTTCTAGGAATAGAAGTTTCAAGTTTTAGTTTCTCTTCTCTAGCTTTTATGAGAGCATTTGTAATATGTTTTGTGAAAGCCAAGTTTACAGCGCTAGCATTGGGACTCTTAGCAAGTTTTTGCAAGAACTTTATAACTTCAGAGATGTGACAATCATCAAAATCTAAATCATTACAATCTAAAGCAATGGGATTATCATCCCCAAGGTTGGAAAAAATTTCAGCAGTTTTATCACAAGCAGTTTCAGCAGTTTTAGCAGCTTCGAGTAATTTTGCGCGCTTTGCACTAGGAGTAGAAGCATTGCCAACACCAATTATTTTACCATTGATAGTAGGAGGTGCAGCAACATGTGAATCATTAGCATTGCTAGTGGTGGTAATAGTCCAAACTTTAGCTACATTTTTCTCTTTAGCTAGTTTTTCATTTTCTTCTCTATCCCACCTAGCACGCAGTTCAGCCATTAATCTTATATTCTCATTAATTCTAACTTGGATGACATTTGCTGTAGTAACAATTTTATTTTCAATATCCTCAGGTTTAGCAGCCATCTTATTAATTAAAGAAGATTGTGACGCAGACATGTATGAGATTCGGTCTTCAGCATTTGCAAGTTTAATTAGTTTGCAACCCAGAAATCTCCATATTCAAATTTTCAAGTTGATTTCCTATATTCTTCAACAAGGTAGATTGTTCATTCATAGTTTTAGTAAATAATTTATTTTGCTCATATTGTGATTGCATAAAGCTCTTGGTGGATCTTTCAATTTCTAACATCTTTTCCTCATTAGGCGAAACATATCTACCATAAGAGTTATTATTAGCAGGATTTGGCCTAGAATTTTGAGCAACCAATGAAGCTAACGGAACATTATTAGGATCAACATTAGTCCTACCATTCACAAGCATAGACATAATAGCATCAATCTTATCATTCAAGGAAGAGGATTCTTCAACGAATTTACCTTCTTACCTTGTGGAGCTCTTTCCGTGTGCCATTCGTAGTAATTAACCATCATATTATCAAGAAGCTTTGTAGCCGCCCCCAAGGTAATGGACATAAAGGTACCTCCAAGCAGCTGAATCCAATAAATTCCGCGAAGAAAAATTTAGTCCCGCATAGAAGGTTTGGATGATCATCCAAGTAGTCAGTCCATGGGTTGGGCAATTTTTAACCAGAGATTTCATTCTTTCCCAAGCTTGAGCAACATGTTCATTATCCAATTGTTTAAAATTCATTATGCTACTCCTCAAAGATATAATTTTAGCGGGGGGATAATATCTACCAATAAAAGCATCCTTGCATTTAGTCCAGGAATCGATACTATTCTTAGGCAGAGATAGCAACCAATCTTTAGCTCTTCCTCTTAATGAGAAAGGGAACAATTTTAATTTTATAATGTCACCATCTACATCTTTATACTTTTGCATTTCACATAGTTCAGCAAAATTATTGAGATGGGCAACGAGCATCATCGGAACTAACACCGGAAAATTGCTCTCGCATAACAAGATTCGAGTAAAGCAGGTTTAATTTCAAAGAATTCCGCTCGTAGTAGCAGGTGGAGCAATAGGTGTGCATAGGAAATCATTATTATTTGTGCTAGTGAAGTCACACAACTTAGTATTTTCGGGGTAGCCATTTTAGCAGTAGTAAATAAAGCAAACTAGATAAAGTAAATGCGAGTAAACTAATTTTTTGTGTTTTTGATATAGCAAACAAGACAAGTAAATAAAGTAAAGCTAGCAACTAATTTTTTTGTGTTTTGATATAATGCAGCAAACAAAGTAGTAAATAAAATAAAGCAAGACAAAAACAAAGTAAAGAGATTGAGAAGTGGAGACTCCCCTTGCAGCGTGTCTTGATCTCCACCGGCAACGGCGCCGAAAAAGAGCTTGATGGCGTGTATTTCACACGTTCGTTGGGCAACCCCAAGAGGAAGGTATGATGCGCACAGCAGCAAGTTTTCCCTCGGAAAGAAACCAAGGTTTATCGAACCAGGAGGAGCCAAGAAGCACGTTGAAGGTTGATGGCGGCGGGATGTAGTGCGGCGCAACACCGGGGATTCCGGCGCCAACGTGGAACCCGCACAACACAACCAAAGTACTTTGCCCCAACGAAACGAGTGAGGTTGTCAATCTCACCGGCTTGCTCGTAACAAAGGATTAACCGTATTGTGTGGAAGATGATTGTTTGCAGAGAAAATAGTAAAACAAGTATTGCAGCAGATTTGTATTTCAGTATTAAAGAATGGACCGGGGTGTCTCTCCCATAAGATAAAAGCATGTTGGGTGAACAAATTACAGTCGGGCAATTGACAAATAGAGAGGGCATAACAATGGACATACATGTCATGATAAGTATAGTGAGATTTAATTGGGCATTACGACAAAGTACATAGACCGCCATCCAACTGCATCTATGCCTAAAAAGTCCACCTTCAGGTTATCGTACGAACCCCTTCCAGTATTAAGTTGCAAAGCAACAGGCAATTGCATTAAGTATGGTGCGTAATGTAATCAATAACTACATCCTCGGACATAGCATCAATGTTTTATCCCTAGTGGCAACAAGCACAACACAACCTTAGAACTTTCGTCACTCGTCCTGGTGTCAATGCAGGCATGAACCCACTATCGAGCATAAATACTCCCTCTTGGAGTTACTAGCATCAACTTGGCCAGAGCCTCTACTAATAACGGAGAGCATGCAAGATCATAAACAACACATATGCAATAACTTGATAATTAACATAACATGGTATTCTCTATCCATCGGATCCCGACAAACACAACATAGAGTATTACGGATAGATGATCTTGATCATGTTAGGCAGCTCACAAGATCCAACAATGAAGCACAATGAGGAGAAGACAACCATCTAGCTACTACTATGGACCCATAGTCCAGGGGTGAACTACTCACTCATCACTCCGGAGGCGACCATGGCGGCGTAGAGTCCTCCGGGAGATGAATCCCCTCTCCGGCAGGGTGCCGGAGGAGATCTCCAGAATCCCCGAGATGGGATCGGCGGCGGCGGCGTCTCGGCAAGGTTTTCCGTATCGTGGTTTTTACGCATCGTGGGTTTCGCGACGGAGGCTTTAAGTAGGCGGAAGGGCGAGTCGGGGGCCGACGAGGGGCCCACACCACAGGGCGGCGCGGGCCCCCCTGGCCGCGCCGCCTTGTGGTTTGGCCACCTCGTGGCCCCACTTCGTATGCTCTTCGGTCTTCCGGAAGGTTCGTGGCGAAATAGGCCCCGGGTCTTGATTTCGTCCAATTCCAAGAATATTTCGTTACTAGGATTTCGAAACCAAAAATAGCGTAAAAACAAGAATCGGCACTTCGGCATCTTGTTAATAGGTTAGTTCCAGAAAATGCACGAATATGACATAAAGTGTGCATAAAACATGTAGGTATCATCAATAATATGGCATAGAACATAAGAAATTATCGATACGTCGGAGACGTATCACCACTTCACAAGCTCCACGAAGGAGAAGCCCGTGCCTCTTCATAATCTTCCTTGAAGAGATCACGGGAGCACCAACCGCCAAGGCAACTAGGGGGTCTCCCTCCAAGAGTAATAAGCTCACGGTCTCTTACTCGAACTAATCGTGGTAGAGAGCTCAACACTTATGCAATGATGCAAAGCAAGAACACTAGAGGTGTTCAAATCCTTCACACTCAAATCTCACCAAAGCAACAAATGCTAGGATGAGATTAGAGAGGAAGGACAAAAGAGGAAATCAACAAATGACTCCAAGATTTAGATCCCAAGAGTTCCCCTCACTTAGTGGAGGAATGGATTGGTGGAGGTTATAGATCTAGATCTCATCTCTTAGATCCCTCAAGAATGAGCAAGAATCATGGGGGAATCAAGAGATATGGCAAGTTCTTCAAAGTCAACAATGGGGGAGAGAGAGTGGAAAAACTAACACATACCAAGGTGGAAGAAGGCCTATTTATAGCCCAAGCCGAAATCTAACCGTTGGGGAAGGTTCAGCTCAGCACAGTCGAGGGGGCCGGTCAATCGGGCTCGGGGCCGGGCCGTCCGGTCCGAGGGCCGTCGGACCGGGCCACTGACCGGACTCGTCCGGTCCAAACCGGCCCCGGTGCCGGGCCGTGTCCGGGGCGGATCGGGGACTTACAGTACATATCCCCATTTATCATTGGAGCAGGAGCCGGTCCGCGCCGGGGAGGCCGGTCCATAGCCCGGTGTGGCCGAGCGTGAGGCCAGACCGGCCGGTCCAAACCGGACCGTACGCCGGGCGTGGAGCCGGAATACGAGGATCCCTGAAGACCTTTTCTTTTCCTTTAAAACAGAAAATGCTCCCGAACTCCGATTGACATGAAACCAATTTTGTTGGAAAGATAACGACGAATAGAACCCCAACAAAAATGGTGAAGACGTCCAAACTCAAAAACGCAATAGAAGATGCATGCGGATTCCGTTTTCGATGAACTTTGGCTTGTTATAAAGCTAGCAACAAATCTCATACAGAGAAACACCAAGAAGCAATAGGGATATGCAAAGTATGCAAAGGATTGAGCTCCCTAAGACGATGTGATCAAGTTACCCAACCGAAAACCCCTCTTGATAGAGCGGCTATCTATCATATAACCCGGTCTCCCAACAACCACCTTGAGACCGGTAAAAGGAAAACCTAGCAGGGTCATACCTTTGCGTCGCGCATCCCGCTTGATCTTGATGATAACTCTTCAAGCTCCACTCAAGCCGGAATGCCTCACTTGATCATTGTTGCTTCGTGAAGACTCACAAATGCTCCCCCATACACCATGATGGGAAAGCTCCATTGATGCACATCTTCACATGTCCATTATCACCAAATGGACGGAAAGATTCAAGCATATGATCCTCTTGAGATGCTCAACTTGAACTTGCCCCACTCAACCTTGATGACGATCACCACTTGATGTCATCCTCTCATGGGTTATATGAGATCTCACTTTTGAAGCATGCCCATGAAAAGATACCTAACCCACATAGACAACACAAGGGAACATATTTGATGGGTTAGTTCATAAAGCATAATTGACACGTCCTACCATACCACATGACTTCTCATGGCACATTCTTCATGCTTCATGTGTTGACCAAACTTGAATCTATTCTTCACTCTTTGTATTGGTCAACCTTGTATCTTATCATGCTCTATCATACTATCTTGAGGTGTATATAGAATTTTTCATTTGTTTGCATGCTCTAAATCGTAGTCAACCATAGTTCAACTTATGAGACTATCATGACACCGACTTAGATCCGTAACTTAAATTCTTGACTTGGATCAAGCACTCAAGATCTTGATCATTCATTGCTTATCACATAAGCTAGAGCATGGCTAATATTGAGTTCCACATAAGAACTCCATCTTCATTTCTTCTTCTTGATCATATCACATATATATCTTCAAACCGATGATCTTGATGCCAACACAAAAGGTATATCTTTATCTTCATGGCATCCATACTTGAATCCAACACATGGAATACAAGTAGTACCTATGGAATATTCCTTCATATAAACTCAATGAAAACATTAGTCCATAGGGGTTGTCACTAATTACCAAAACCACACATAGGGGCAATATACCCATACACTTTTTTACCCCGTGGATATGTCTTAAAAGCACTCTCACACTCATCGGCTTGTTTATTTACTTCCTTGTGCTATGATGAAAAAAATCTAGGCAACCAAATAGGGGTACACATGCTAATAGAAAAATGAAAAAGACAACATATTACCACAAAGTTGAGCATGGGAGCAAAAACGGTTTAGGACCCATCTCGGAAAAGCTTGTTGTATGTGGCTTGGGCAATGACATCGAATACGATGGGCTCTTCCAAAGTTTCCTCCTCACAATACCGTGGGCATATCTTGGTAGTTTAATGGAATCAGGAAATACTCGCAAAGATGGGATACTACACCTGCCTTAGCTTTCTCCACACATGCAGACACACATCTCGAGCTTAGTGACATACTTCGTATCAAAATCATCGCAATTATTGATCTTTCTTTGCTTTTTTCCTATCCAACATACATGCATGTTAAGAAAACATACAATTAGTGCGAGTAAAAGAGGAGATCGCGAAGCGAAGTGCACACATTTCATGCACTCTTGCCTATGGAGTTGGCAGCCCATGTCCTTCCACTCAAGCAGGTGATGCTAAAACAGCCCAAACTATGCCATCACACTGTGTGGCAAATGATATGCAACCGCCCAATTACATACCAATGGGCATCGCATAAGCCAAAAAAAATAGTTTTCTCCTAGTACTTTGGGTTCAGTCGGTACTGGAATGTTTCATGAAAATTCTCCGTCCAACAATATGGTTTCCATTCCACCTTCAACATAGCACGACATCATCAATGTCGAGTTTCAATAGTGAGCATACAAGTGACTGATGTAATAACAATGTTTACCTGCTCGGGGATAAGCGCATCCAACTCGTTGGTGTACTACATGTACATGATATTGGTATTGTCCATCATCTCCCATACCACGTCCCACTTGTACAAGTGGGGAACCACAACGGGTTATATGATCGTCTAAAGGCTCCATACTGAAAGTAAGAGCACAACACCACAAATTCCAATGTCCCATTCAATCCTACGGCAAACATTTTCCATCTACACATAAAGGCAAACAAGGTTAAGACAAGACAAGTTTGGAGTGGTAATGTAGAAGCAAAGTAAATATGAACACTTGATTACCTATCACTACAAGTAGGAAGTGCCGCCAAACCCCAACTCCATTTTCGGTCCAAGCCAGTCAACGCCTTCACCCACATCCATTGAGTGGTCTTGCCGCCGCCATCAGCAAAGGAGGTCCTAGCTGAGATAACATACCATGCATATAATAGAGTATATGTCTTGATATGATCCTCATTATCTCCAACAGGACAATGTGTGAAGTGGTCTACAATCCACTTGTAAGTAGCGCATGTTGGGACTCTATCTTTACTCTTGTATTCAGCCGCATCAGGAGCCATACCAATAATTAAGTGCCTCCGATTCTCTGGAGCGAACCGTCAAAATCAGAGCCATACGAAGAGGCTCGCCCTCGATAGGAAGTTAAATGATAATGGTAACATCCTGAAGAGTTGGGGGTCATCTCGCCGGTCCTGAGGTGGAAAGTGTGGGTCTCCGGCCTCCACCCGTTGACAAGTGCGGTTTGTCGTCGACCGGCTCACAATTTTGATGAACGGGATGAGTCATAGCGTCTCGATGTACAGTGTGTACCGCTAATCGTACGACATGGCAGCCAAGGAGGCCCCATAAGACCAAAGCTTCAGGGGTCAATTTTCTGCAAAGAGACAAGTTCGAGTATTATGTCATGTCCGTCGGAATAAACAAATAATATGAACTAGTGAGAAAATTTCAATTTTCCATACAAAATTCAAATCCATCTATAACTAGGGTTTCACACAAACTTGCACAAATATGAAGATTATTCGGATGAAAAGGATGGGATCAGAAGAGAATACCTTGTGGGAAGGATTGGGATATAAATCCACGGAAGATTGCTTCAGATTTGTAGGATTTGTTGATGGGGTTTGAGCGGCGCTACCTCCCTACTCTTGGCGATCAGAGTGCGGGCTAGCTCGGGTCGGGAGCGGGCCCAGAATTTTGATTATGGGTATTCAAAATTATAAAGTTAATTATTATATGAAACAAAGTTTATAAAATGATTTGAGTATATGGAGTAACGATCACACATATCTCATTTTTCTTGCGAAATCCTCACAATGAAGGATATTTTGTGCTTGAGAAACATATGAATTTACCAAAAATAAGTGTATCTAATGTGTAAATTCTTACGATTTCTAGCAATTAAAGTTAACATGAAATGTAAGTGTAGAACAAACACTATATGATCTTACTATACTATAACAAAAATACATGCGCTGAAGTTATTTGCAAAAAACCAACAACAAAATGCATAAATGGGGGTTGAACTCACGACCGATTGAATAGATAGTTCAACCAAACCATTTGCACTACTTAACACTCATGTCATAATAGGACTGTTTTCCTTTTTATATATTCTCTAGAAAATTTATATATATCAATATATTGTTCAAATTATTTGGGTATTCAACTGAATACCCTTGACTTGAAGTGGGCCCGCCCCTGGCTCGGGTAGGGCAGGCTCATGCTGGTTATCACTTATTCAAAACATAGCTTTGAAGGCAAATGCACTATGTGTGGTGACCCGGCATACCACTGCATGGTGTAGTATGCAAGTCTGATATAACACCAATAAAACACCGTTCCACTAGTATTATATCGCTCAGAGTGGTACAACAGAAACATATGTGGGTCCAAGGCATGTCTATAGAATTACAATATTGACTCTGTTACATAAGATCAGCACAACCTCCTACTTTACAATGAGGTAAATCTGCAAATAAACTCTAGAAGAACGACTTGTAGTCTAATCCTATCACGAACTCTATTTGTAGAGTATTTAACTAGCTAAATAGGCTAAGAATAGATTCTAGCTAAGTAGGAGCTAGGTTTAGGAAACTAGTTCCCTTCTATTGCTAATCTAGGTTTTTCTCCTTGTTGGATGTAGTGTTTGACTCCTCTGACAAGGTCTTGTTCCTTGAAGTAGTTGTTGACTCCTCGGCCTTCGGGTTGCACTGTAGATCCTCCTTTGATGCCTCCATATCTAAGCAGGGGATTTAAGAGTGGGATGAGTACGAGCGTACTCAACAAGTTCATTATAGGAAAGAGGTGTTTAATGCACTAGCTACAACATTAGACCAGAATAGTCTAATACCAATGCGAGTTTTCATAATCATTTCTTCAAAAGGTTGCTTTTATTCGAAGAACTATGTCCGTCAGCCTTCACCGGTTTACTAGAACTTCATGGAGCTCCTTTCCGGCCGCGTTCGCAGTTCCATATCCCGGAACAGGGAGTGACAAGTCACGGTTCTTTACACTCTGCAGAGGTGTGTTGCTTTACCCATAAGAGATCTTAACCTTGGTGCCAACCGGGCATATGTTCCCGTCCACACTTCCTTTGGTGTGAGGCCCGGTATAAGGTCTAGCCAATCATGTTCCTCCGCTACCTCGAACACCCACCCTTTGTTGCATACCCCGACCCTGGGTCCTCGTCGGTCCTCTTACACCAATTAAGGATGGACCCCGACCACGACAACGGTTTGGGACTCGTTAACCAAACTCCTTCGCCGGTAGCTGCAACCCATCATAGACCACATTACCGTGGGGAATTAGAAGGGGATCCCCACCCTCAAGTTGTTCCGCAAGCCGCAACCGCTACGGTAAGCACTGCTATACCGTGGGGAATTAGAAGGGGCTCCCCACCCTCAAGTTGCTCCGCAAGACACAACCGCTACGGTAAGCGCATCCGTTGATGAACGAGAGGTGGAAACACTTTTGACTACTCCGTCCCACTCCGGATCTTATGGTTAACACGGGTATTACGGCACAAGAATCACCGGCGACATTTGTTGTTTAATCCTAGATGGATATTAACCCTTGCAATGGAACCTCCACCATATCAACACAATCCATGGTTCCATTGCCCACCACATAGTCATATTCATAGTTATGAAAGTAGTGGTTTTGGTTTTTATGCAATAGTGATAACCATAGTACTTTGCAAGTAATTTGATAAAGATACTCAAATGACATGAGCAAGCGATGAACTTGCCTTTCTTGATCGCAAGATTATGCAGACAAGGTCTTCGATACGCAATAACTCCAAATTCTGAAATAGCATCATCGTCCGGTAAGGACGATGTTTAAAAGATTGGCAAGGATGCAATAATGCATAAGTATGAGATGCAATCGCTCTAAACGTGTCCTAACCCCGATGATTTAGGATGAGTGAGTGGTAATGATTGGTTTAGGGTGTGTTGTACTTTTAGAGTGATTCACATACAAGGTTCTTATTCAGGTGTGATTACTTGGTATTATAAACAGGTAGATAATAAAGCATAATAATCAATTGAGCACAAAGAGAATGATTATTGGCATAATGTTAACAAGTAAGGAACAGTGGCCAGTTTTAGTACTATAAGGCATGGTTAATGATTGATTATCATATACTTTAAAAGAATAACTTTTGAAGAACATGTAATTTGATAAAGAACAAGTATGGTAATTAGGTTTGTGCTTTGCTATAATTTATTCTGGTTCCAAGTAGTTTCTGGAGTAAGTATAATATGGATCACAACATAGTTGGATTCATCAGCAACTAGGGCTTGTAAGGTTGAGATAAGCCTAGGCATCTAAGCAATTCATTATGCATGGCTGTTGTCAGGGTTGGTTTATCTTGCTAGTGATAGCTGGCTAGGGTTTATAGGTCCTATTAGGCAGGATTGATGCTGATTCTTTATTTTCTTCAAAAGAATAACTTTTGAAGAACATACTTCTTAAATAATAAGAAGTATTTCAATTAAGGTGGAGGTTGTCTTGTATTAGCCATTGGATCTCTAAGTAGATAATGGTTGGTTCCTAAATAGGATGGTTCATAAGTATCTAACACTAGTAGGGTTTAGTGGTATGGTGTGTGATGCACAATTAATGGGCATGGTTGATATTAGGGTTCATCACAATGGTGTGATGCTAAATAGGGATAAATAATGATGATGGCTTTGGTAATAGGATCTAGGGTTTTCACTTGGTTGATCCTAGTTGATCACCTTGGTTTAATGGTATGCATACTTGGAATACTAATTTGCTAGTGATAGGGTTCTACATTTTATGTGGACATAGATATGTCTTTAGTTGCTAATTATGGCTCTATGGTAATGGAGTAACATGATCACATGTTCTAACCTAGGGTTTAGGTTAGAATTAAATTAAGGTTCACATGTAATAATGGAACTAGGGTGTGATGCATATTTGAATTAGGGTTTTAGGGTTCCACATAAAATTATGAGGTTATCACTTGGTTTAAAATGGAACTAGGGTTTCCTAATTACCCTGCAATTTATTGGATTAATAACTTCATTAATAAAGTTGAAGTTATTAATAACTTAGAAATAAAAATAATTTTGGATTTGGCATTTTATTATTTTTAAAGATTTTAATAATTAAGGTAATTATTAATCAGGGTTTAAATCCTTCTAATAATGATTTAACAACTAATAAGTAAAGAAAATAAGTTTAATGTTTTCTTTATTTATTTCCTGGTTTTTATTTAATTTTGGAAATCTTTACTATTTATTGAATTTTAATTGAATTTAGAATTAAAATTAAGGGCTTAATTAATAGGTATTAAATAAGGGAATTTTTATTAAAAATAAAAATTTCATTTTATATTTTTATTGGATAGAGTTTTCTTTTCTAAGAATTTTAATATCTCATTTGTATTTTTCTGAATTAATATGGATTTTATACGAATTTGTAAAGTTGCAGTAATTATTGAATTTGAAATTTTAAAACAGAAACATGACTAAGTGTACCCGGTTATAACTACCCCTAGCCACTGACTAGTGGGCCAAGTTCCAGCGTGGCAGCCACGTTGGATCTGACCACGGTCAAAATCGATGAGGTGGCTTGGAGGCCTACTGCCGGCGGGAGGTCGGCGACGGCGCCGCCGTTCCGGGCTCGCGCGGCCTATCTAGCTATCCTACTCGAACCAGTACAACACCGTGAGCATTTTGATACCAGCGCCGCCCGCTAATGACCACCGGAGCATGGCCGGCGATGAACTTGCTGCGGCGGCGGAGACGGTCTCACGGAGCGAAGACGATACAGGGCACAATTAAGGGAGGTGGGGGTGCGGGAGGACCACGAGCTCACCAGGAGCGTGTTGGTGTGGTCGGCGAGGCTCGGGAAGGTCTCTGTCGACGGAGAACGGCGTCGACTGGTGGTTACCGGCGGGGGATTGATGTCGCAATTCGAGGACCTCGAGGCTTCCCGGCAAGCGTGCGTCGACGAGAAGGTTGCTGGGGACGAGGCGAAGCTCTAGAGCTTCACGGCGGTGCTCGAGGTGGCCTTAATCGGTGACGACGAAGATGACCAGAGAGGCTAGGGTTTGTGAAATTGGGGAAAAGGAAGAACAGGAGCGAGGAGGGCTTCGGCCGAGTATTTATAGGGCTCCTGCGTTCGTCGATGGTCGCCCAGGTCAACAACGGCGGCCGGGACGTGGAGCTCGCCGTCGTGCTGTCGTCCTCACGCGCGTCGACGGTGGCCAAGACGAAGACGAGGACTTCGTCTACGGTATTATCCACGAAGAGGTATCGTGGCTGTGTTGGGCTGCGAAGTGGCGTTGGGCCATGGGCTGCTGCTGGGCTCGGTGGCCTTCCAGGTAAGTTAGGTGAGTCCTTCTCTCCTCTTTTCTTTTTCTGTTTTATATTATTTTCTATTTTCTGTTTTGAGATTAATTTGAATTCTGTTTTACTTGCAGGTTTCTTAATATATTGATTCTATTAAGATGTAGTGCAATGATCTCTACATCACTTTTTTATTTGAAACAAATATTTTTTTATTTGATTCTATTGCATATATATCAAATAGGCATGGAGATAGGGGTTCCTTTAAACTCCTTTTTCATTTGGACTATAATTCTATTTGAATCAATTGAACTTGATGGATTATTCATAGTAGGAATACCATCAGGTCCTGGCAATGTTCCTGACCATATGGTTGTTCATTTTATGTTTTGAATATGGATAAGTTTTCAAATAAACATTTTAATAGTGACAATTCAAGTTTCCTTTACTTTGGGACCTAAAGATAATTTCTCAAGGCTTGCACTCTTATTATCATTGAAAATGTCTAAAGTAGATATTGTCCCCATAATGGCTTGGTCTTGGTTACAAAAGGTAAATGGTTGATCACCACACATGGTTTAACTAAAGGGTTTAAATGAGGTTTATCTTATGCTCCAAATTAAGTATAGGTTTTAATTAGAGTGCAATTCTGGGGTTCTAATTATGTTTACCTAATGGCAATTGGTTTGAATCTCAATTGTGGCTTAGGTTCTAGTTGTGATCACCCAAATGATGCTCAAACTAGGGTTGAGATTTAATTCTAGGTTGTATAGATGAGATGACACCATATTGCATGTGCTAGGGTTAATCTCCCCTAACCATGATAAGGTGGGTACTTGCTTAATATTTCATGTGCTTCCCTAATTACTGAGGATTTGGGAATTGGTTTTACCTTCTACCAATTAACTTCTATTATTATCCTCAATTTATCATTAAAGTAACTATATTGGTATTACTTATTTTTATAGTTAACTTTGGTCAAATGGATTGTTGGTTTCTCACCATATAAAGTATGGAGTTTTACTCTAAGGTTTTCTTAGGTTGTTTAGTTTATGAAGTATGGAGATGGTAAGATTCTTCTTATGATCACCAAGTGATTCACAAGTTAAGGTTAAGATATAAATCTAGAGTTTCTTACTAGTGATCTCCCTATAATTTAATGTGGGAATGGGATCTCCTTATACTAGTAGGGTTTAACTTATCCTCACATATCTCCAAAGCATGATTATATATGATCATCTTGTTCTTAATATCTTTACTTCAAATTCTTAGGGTTTATGATCATTACACAATTTATAATGATCAAGGTTGGACTTCCTAAGGTATCTCTCCTTGAATGGGTTTCTCACTCTCAAGATCAAGTGTTGTCTTGATCAACTAGGGTATAGTACTTCTAATTTATATTCTTGAATGGGACTACTATGGTTGCCACTAAACTTTATATCCCAGGAGAATGCCTGAGATATTACTTAAGGTTCTTTCCAGGGAATGATGATATAATCATCTGGGTATATGGATAGTTCTCTCCCTTAAATTTAAGTGTTGCCTCAACTATCTTGAGTATAACACTATAGCTTGAGCTCTCTCATATATGAATGGTTTATTCTAGGGTTTATGGTGTACTCACAAGATTTCCTTAGGTATCTAGGCTAAGGTTTCATTTGTCTAGTTTAATTGGGTTAGTCTTTTCCTCACCTCATCAATTCAGGGTATGGTATTATTCCATGTGATGTTATGTTATCTCACCACTCCAAGGGAAATGGTTTTCAACCTAATACTTTAATTCAATGGTTGTCCTTGAGTCTTAAATAGATAAAGCTAAGGGTGGTATGAATGGTCTCACTCATTTGGGAAGGACTTGAATGTTACTCTAGGGTTCCTCTTGAAGATGATGTTGTGATCATATGGATATTTATATCCAAGGTTTGCCTCAAGGTTTGTCATTGCTTCCCTAAACAAATAGGACTCTCACCTCTCTAGGTTTGATGTATAATAATTTGGAATAGAGAAGAATATATATTTCTAGAGTTGATCTCCATGTCATGTTTCCAAGATTGAAATAGAATGAATACCATGAGGTGCATGGTAGGATCAAGGATTAGTTTAATACATGGAAAAGATAAGTCAAGAATAGTTTCTCCAATTATTGTTACCTGATTCCCAAATAAATGGATGTTCATAGGTTATGGCAAGGAGTATCATGTTGTGATCTTTAATAAGATCAAGTAGTTGATCATTGAGTAAAGTGTTGTTGTGTTGATTATTAGTTCCATTTGATCTAACCCGAGTAGATCAATTCATCTCTACCCAAAACAAGGTTTTAACAAAGTCACATTGAGGTTTATAGCGCTTGACTTGATGAGCTACTTCAATTCCACCAAGGTCAAGTGAAACTTCGATTCATCGTGATCTGTTTTACTTTAAAGCGCGAAAATTCCCCAGATTTTCTATGCATGAATGCAATGCACACATCTATTTCCTCTATTTTTGTAACCCCATTACATGGGATATTACACTATGCTAGGAAGGATAGCGCTAGGTCCAACAGCGTTATATAACCGTAGGAAGGGCCCGACCTGGGCCCGTCATGCCACGATGTTAAGAGTTGTAGCGCCCGTATCTTCGACGCTACACCAGTGGCATAGTGCCTCTGCCTTCGGCGCTACCAAAAAGGATGGACCAGTAAAATAGTTAAACCCAGTCGGCCTTCCTCTTACTATAATTCTTGAGTGAGCTGAGCCGCTCAAACTGGGACCTACTTGTTTCGCTTAATCTCTCCTCGCGCATACGAGCTCTTTTTTCACTCACCCATCGCAGAATCATTACAGAAAACTGAAAAATTCTAACTGGTGTCCAGTTGAAACACGGTTTGGAAGCAAACTGGGATGCTGGAGAGGAAAATTATTATCTTATGGAGATAGTTGGTCCTTATTAATTCAGTTTTCACTAATTTACCTATGTTCATGTTATTCTTTCTAGAGATACCTATTGGGGTAAGAAAAAGATTGGATTTCTATAGATCTAGGCTTTTCTGGCAATCTAATGAAAATAAGAAAAAAATATATGCTTACAAAATGGAATATTGTGTGTCGGCCTAAAGATCAAGGAGGTTTAGGTATGAAGTACTCGAACTCAAAAACAAATGCTTATTAAGATCAAGGAGGTTTAGGTATTGAAGTACTCGAACTCAAAAACAAATGCTTATTAAGTAAATGGTTGTTTAAGCTGCTTAATGAGGATGGGGTGTGGCAGGAATTGTTACATAATAAATACTTAAGGCATAAAACCCTATCGGCAGTACAACCCAAGCCCACATATTCTTCTTTCTAGAAGGGCTTAATGCGAGTGAAGGAAGAGTTTTTTAATAGAGGCTTTTTTTAAAGTTGGAAATGGTATGAGCACTCGTTTCTGGGAAGATGTTTGGTTAGGGAAAACTCCTCTCGCAAATCAATATCCGTCATTATATAATATTGTGCGTCACAAAAAATGTAACGGTAGCTCTGTTGGAAATATGCCCAAGAGGCAATAATAAAATGGTTATTATAATATATCTTTGAGTTTATGATAATGTTTACATACCATACTATAATTATATTAACTGAAACATTGATACATGTGTGTTATGTAAACAACAAGGAGTCCCTAGTAAGCCTCTTGTATAACTAGCTTGTTGATTAATAGATGATCATCGTTTCATGATCATGAACATTGGATGTTATTAATAACAAGGTTATGTCATTATGTGAATGATATAATGGACACACCCAATTAAGCGTAACATAAGGTCACGTCATTAAGTTATTTGCTATAAGCTTTCGATACATAGTTACATAGTCCTTTCGACCATGAGATCATGTAAATCACTTATACCGGAAAGGTACTTTGATTACATCAAACGCCACTGCGTAAATGGGTGGTTATAAAGGTGGGATTAAGTATCCATAAAGTATGAGTTGAGGCATATGGATCAACAGTGGGATTTGTCCATCCCGATGACGGATAGATATACTATAGGACCTCTCGGTGGAATGTCGTCTAAATAGCTTGCAAGCATATGAATGGTTCATAAGAGACCACATACCACGGTACGAGTAAAGAGTACTTGTCGTGAGACGAGGTTGAACAAGGTATAGAGATACCGATGATCAAACCTCGGACAAGTAAAATATCGCGTGACAAAGGGAATTGGTATCGTATGTGAATGGTTCATTCGATCACTAAGTCATCGTTGAATATGTGGGAGCCATTATGGATCTCCAGATCCCGCTATTGGTTATTGGTCGGAGAGAGGTCTCAACCATGTCTACATAGTTCACGAACCGTAGGGTGACACACTTAAGGTTTGATGTCGTTTAAGTAGATATGAAATAAGGAATGGAGTTCGAAGTTTTCTTCGGAGTCTCGGATGGGATCCAGGACATCACGAGGAGGTCCGGAATGGTCCGGAGAATAAGATTCATATATAGGAAGTCATATTCCAAGTTTGGAAATGATCTGGTGCATTTATGGCAGGTTCTAGAAAGTTCTAGAAAAGTCCGGAAGAAATCACCATGGAAAGTGGAGTCCCGGAGGGACTCCACCTTGCATGACCAGCCAAACCCTAAATGGTGGAGTCCCGGGTGGACTCCACCATAGGTGGCCGGCCACCCCACCTAAAGGAAAGGTGGGAGTCCCACCTTGGGTAGGACTCCCTCCTTGAGTAGGTTTCCCACCTATGGGAGGTTTTGTTGTTGGGGTCTTATTCGAAGACTTGGACTACAACTCTTGGGGATTTCCACCTATATAATGAGGAGGAGAGGGAGGGGGCAGCCACTCTTGGCCGCACCACCTAGGGCTGCCCATGGCCGGCGCCCTAGTCACCCCCTCTCCCCAAACCCTAGCCTCTCCTCCTCCACCACCTCTCCCGCATACGCTTAGGCGAAGCCCTGTCGGAGTTCTCCACCACCACCGCCACCACGCTGTCGTGCTGCCGGGATTCCGAGGAGGATCTAGTACTTCCGCTGCCCGCTGGAACGGGGAGAAGGACGTCGTCTTCATCAACACCGAACGTGTGACCGAGTACGGAGGTGCTGCCCGATTGTGGCACCGTCAAGATCTTATACGCGCTTTTGAAAGCGGCAAGTGATTGTCTACTGCAGAAACGAGAGCCTCCTCTTGTAGGCTTTGGAAATCTTCAAGGGTTAGTCTCGTTCATCCCCTCGTTGCTCCCGTCTTCTAGATTGCATCTTGGCTTGGATTGCGTTCTCGCGGCAGGAATTTTTTTGTTTTCTATGCTACGAATCCCTTCAGTGGTATCCGAGCCGTGTCTATGCATAGATGGTTGCACGAGTAGAACACAATTGTTTTGTGGGCGTTGATGCTTTGTTGGCTTTAGTTCGAGTACTTTGCATCTTTGTGGCATGGTGGGATGAAGCGGCTCGGGCTAACTTTACATGACCGCGTTCATGAGACTTGCTCCACGTTCGACATGCAACTTGTATTGCATAAGTGGCTTTGCGGGTGTCCTGTCTCTCCCACCATAGTGAAGATTCAATTTACTCTTTCTATTGACAACACTAGTATCACCGTTGTGGTTCATGTTCGTAGGTAGATTGGATCTTACTCGAAAATCCTAAACCACGTAAAATATGCAAACCAAATTAGAGACGTCTAACTTGTTTTTGCAGGGATTGGTGATGTGATATGGCCATGATGTGATGATGAATATGTATGAGATGATCATTATTGTATTGTGGCAACCGGCAGGAGCCTTATGGTTGTCTTTAAATTTCATGTTGAGTAGTATTTCAAAGTAGTTGTAATAGTTGCTACATGAGGTGAACAACCATGAAGACGGCGCCATGGACCTTGACGCTATGCCGACGATGATGGAGATCATGCCCATTGATGATGGAGATCATGTCCGTGCTTTGGAGATGAAGATCGAAGGCGCAAAGACTAAAGGGCCATATCATATCACATATGAATTGCATGTGATGTTAATCCTTTATGCATCTTATTTTGCTTAGAACGCGACGGTAGCATTATAAGATGATCCCTCACATTAATATCAAGATAATAAAGTGTTTTCCCCTCGTATGCACCGTTGCACGGTTCGTCGTTTCGAAGCATCTCGTGATGATCGGATGTGATAGACTCAACGTTCACATACAATGGGTGTAAGCCATGTTGCACACGCGGAATACTTGGGTTTGCTTGACGAGCCTAGCATGTACAGACATGGCCTCGGGACAACGGAAACCGAAAGGTTGAACACGAGTCATATGGATTATATGATCAACATGTTGATGTTCACCATTGAAGCTACATCATCTCACGTGATGATCGGTTTTGGTGTAGTGGATGTGGATCGTGTACCACTTAACAACTATGAGGGATGTTGTATTAAGTGGGAGTTCATTAGTAATTAGATTAAAACATGAACTAATTATCATAAACATAGTCTGAGTAGTATTTTAAATTTATTTTGTAGTATTGGCATCCGTTTTCTACCATGCGCTAGTCTTGTAATTGAGATAGAAATACTGTTAAAAATCTGACAAGAAACTTTACGGACTGGTACCGTATTGTTAAAGAATCAAGAAATGATTAAGTCTTATTGCAAACTTTTAGTAAATCTCACATTGTTGATTCAAAGAGCTATGTTTTCAATTAGTACCTAAAGTTATCTTGTCTCCATGAAACTTGAAGTTCAAATCTGTTTGAAAAAGTAAGGAGCTGAAAATTTAGTTTTCAGAAATAATCAAGGTATAAGATATATGGGATATCTAAGACCTTATTGCAAGATGATAGAATATATTTTGGTGAGACTACATAAACTCATAAGTTTTATGGGAATATACGAAGGCTGAAGACGCAAAGCGTCCCAATCCTCCAACTATTGGGGCACTAACGATATTCGCATATCCATGAAGTGATCGTCCTTAGTATGCACTGTTGCTAAGACTCGTCGTTTCGAAGCATCTCGTGATGATCGGGTGTTATAGATTTTCACATGCGAATACTGAGGTTAAACTTTACGAGCCTAGCATGTACATACATGGTCTCGAAAAGTCGTCATGATATGATGGATAAAATTATGAGTGAAAATTGTTCATCATATTAAAAGGTTACTAATAGTGAAATCCGGAACACTTGTCATATGATGATCAACTTCAAAGTAAGAACCTCAAGGTTATTGGTATTTGACCAACAAACCTAGAAGTTATTGATGTTGAAGTGTTTTTCTGAATAATGAGGAAAGCTAAAAGAGAAACTACAAAAAATTATCGACAGAAAGAAAGAAAAGACTAGAAAGTCTAGCTCAGGTGTATATAAATGATATACATGTTATGGATGTATTCCTTGTTTGGTCACATAATGAAGTTCTTGGGTATTTGTACCAGATTGGTTGGTATGACATGTCATACAGTACAACGCAATACAAGAATACGATGGCCTAAGTGACTGATAAGGAATATGGTAATAATGCACGTCTGGAACATAATAAAGTGTTATTATATTTGTCGTTGGCATTCTACCTAGCCCTTAGAATTTATAATAAAGAACTTAATAATTGTTATTTTGCTCTGGTCAAATAAAAACAATGAGTTGTTCAAATTATGACATTACTCCATGTACGATGGATAAGTTATTATAAATCTTAATGGTGAAACACATATACATAACACTGACGCTAAAAATGCCATAAGAAAAATGATTTGAATTCCACTTATCTGTGGAACCGCCATTTAGGTCATGTTAGAAAGGAACACATGAACGAACTCCATGCAAATGGATTTTTGGAGTCATTTGATTTTTGAATCGTTTGGCGCTTGCAAATATTTTCTAAAGAGAATGACTGAAATACCGTTCATAGGCCAAGAGTTGAACGGGCAACTAACTTAGTGGAAACATACATAATGATGTATATGGTTCACTGGGCATAGTTGTGTGCGGGAGATTCTTCTACTTCATGAAAACTACCAACAATGAATTGAGTATATATATGTGGATATATTCGATAAGGAAGAAGTTTGAAACATTTGAATGGATTCAAATAAATTTCAGCATGAAGTGGAAATCATCGTAATAGAAAAGTCAAATATCTATGATTGGATCATGGTGGAAATATTTGAATTACGAGTTTTAGCGAACATCTAAGAGAGTTATGAAATTGTTCTACAACTCACGTTTCTTGGAGTATCATAGTGATGATGAAGTATCCAAGAGATGTATCCAAACCTTGTTGGGTCAATGATGAGATAAAATATTGATGTCATTATATTTTTGTGGATTATGCTTTAGTGACTACCGCTTTTACACTGAATAGAGCATCATCATAATCCGTTGAAATGACACCATACGAGCTATGGCATGGGTATGAACCCTAATAGTCATTTCTTAAATTTTTGGTATGCATAGCATATGTAAATAAGTTTACAACCAAAATCGGATGAATGTCTTTGTTGTTATCCCAGAATTGGGAATTCTTCCCACTATGAAGTAAAAGACAAAAGTGTTTGTTAATGTTACTTGCTTATTTCCAAGAAATTTTTTTCTAGCAAAGTATTTGAGTGGGAGGACAATAGAACTTGATAAGGTTTATGAACCTGAGCATAATGATCAGAGTAGCGCAGCATCGGAAGTTGGTTCCGGAAGCGGCCACAACGATCATGGCTCCCATGACTATAAAGTGTTTTAGCCATGGAGATCGAAGTACATATTGAACCTTGTAGGTATGGTTTACTTTGTGATCAAATAAATGATTTGTGGACAAAGGATTGATTTTGAACAATGATAAACCAACTACAAACAAAGAAGTTATGATGGGCCATGACTCCGTTAAAATGGCTATGCGTCATGAAATCCAAGATAGATGAATACTTTTTGAAAGTAAATAGATCTATGAAACTGATGGACTTGGATGTAATATCCTTGAATAAACTCGACTTGTCGAAAAGTTGTTTACGACAAAGTTTAAAGAGTTGACTACGATAAGATTAGATCTTCCGTAGCAATGCTTATAGTCTATGTGGATTATTCTAGTAATCGCTACATATTTCTTTTATGAGATATGCTAGTAGGATGGCAAAATACATTACTTAATGGAAGTGTGTATTAAAGGTGTATACAAGATACCACCAAGAGTTTTGCTAGTTCGTGGAATACTAGATAGGTATACGAACTTCAATTGGATGAAGTGAGTATCACGGAGTTAGAATCTTCACCAGATGAAATAGTCAAAGAGTTTTTGATTTCATCAGAGACGATGAAGAGGCTTGCATTTGCAAGAAATTAAGTGGGAGCGCTGCGACATATTTATAATACTTTATGTAGATAACATATAGTTGGTTATAAATGATGTAATTATATACTTGATTAAAAGATTTCAGTGAGAAATTAACTTCAATGAAAGGATATGGACTGAAACAAATTTAGTGTCAGGATCTATAAAGATAGATTGAAACACATAATAAGTTTAAGTCAAAGTACATAGAATGGATATTGAAATAGTTCAATATAGAAATATTAAGAAAATGTTCTTGTCATGTGAAGGTTTAACAAGACTTGAGTGTATCTGACACTCAATGAGTAAAAACACATGAGTGATTATAGATTACGAATAATATATGTACAGAATTAGATGTCATGTGCTCTAAAGTATTATGAGCATGTACCAGAATGATTCATGTGATGATCATTGAACGACAGTAAGAATATCCTTGAGTACTTTAGAAGTACCAAGGATATATATATAGTTTTTATATGGAGAAATGACAAACAAATCACTGTAAGATGTTGCACCGATATTGGTTTTGTCACATATAAAATTTCAATCTCAAATTAGGCTAAGTGTTGTTTTAAAAGGTAGCACAATGAGCTAGAAGTTGTCTATGCTAGATTTAGATGAATTCTAAATATTGTGACGGATTCTACAAATGAAGGCAGAGTATGTCATTGTTTTGACAATGACTGAGGATGTTAAGTCAAGAGGTTCTTTGAGAACTTGGTGTAGTTTCGATAGTGTCAGAATTTTGAAGCTATATTGTGTGTGACAATATTAGTGACATATTTCAGATCGCGGAATTAAGGTTCCACCAGAAGATCAAACATATTTTAAATGCCGACTCATTTGCAAAATGAGTGATGCGTTGAGACGCAAATGAATTGCAAAATACATACGTTTCGAACATGTCGATCCGTTGACTAAAACTTCTCCCGTGAGCAAAACATGATAAAGCACCGAAGGCCAAGGTGTTATATCTTTACAAATGTAAACAAGATTATTGACTCTAGTGCAAGTGGGAGACTGTTGGAAATATGCCCAAGAGGCAATAATAAAATGGTTATTATAATATATCTTTGAGTTTATGATAATGTTTACATACCATGCTATAATTATATTAACCGAAATATTGATACATGTGTGTTATGTAAACAACAAGGAGTCCCTAGTAAGCCTCTTGTATAACTAGCTTGTTGATTAATAGATGATCATCGTTTCATGATCATGAACATTGGATGTTATTAATAACAAGGTTATGTCATTATGTGAATGATATAATGGACACACCCAATTAAGCGTAACATAAGGTCACATCATTAAGTTATTTGCTATAAGCTTTCGATACATAGTTACCTAGTCCTTTCGACCATGAGATCATGTAAATCACTTATACCGGAAAGGTACTTTGATTACATCAAACGCCACTGCGTAAATGGGTGGTTATAAAGGTGGGATTAAGTATCCGTAAAGTATGAGTAGAGGCATATGGATCAACAAGTGGGATTTGTCCATCCCGATGACGGATAGATATACTATAGGCCCTCTCGGTGGAACGTCGTCTAAATAGCTTGCAAGCATATGAATGGTTCATAAGAGACCACATACCACGGTACGAGTAAAGAGTACTTGTCAGGAGACGAGGTTGAACAAGGTATATAGATACCGATGATCAAACCTCGGACAAGTAAAATATCGCGTGACAAAGGGAATTGGTATCGTATGTGAATGGTTCATTCGATCACTAAGTCATCGTTGAATATGTGGGAGCCATTATGGATCTCCAGATCCCGCTATTGGTTATTGGTCAGAGAGAGGTCTCAACCATGCCTACATAGTTCACGAACCGTAGGGTGACACACTTAAGGTTTGATGTCGTTTAAGTAGATATGGAATAAGGAATGGAGTTCGAAGTTCTTTTCGGAGTCTCAGATGGGATCCAGGACATCACGAGGAGGTCCGGAATGGTCCGGAGAATAAGATCCATATATAGGAAGTCATATTCCAAGTTTGGAAATGATCTGGTGCATTTATGGCAGGTTCTAGAAAGTTCTAGAAAAGTCCGGAAGAAATCACCATGGAAAGTGGAGTCCCGGAGGGACTCCACCTTGCATGACCAGCCAAACCCTAAAGGGTGGAGTCCCGTGTGGACTCCACCATAGGTGGCCGGCCACCCCACCTAAAGGAAAGGTGGGAGTCCCACCTTGGATAGGACTCCCTCCTTGAGTAGGTTTCCCACCTATGGGAGGTTTTGTTGTTGGGGTCTTATTCGAAGACTTGGACTACAACTCTTGGGGATTTACACCTATATAATGAGGAGGAGAGGGAGGGGCAGCCACTCTTGGCCGTACCACCTAGGGCTGCCCATGGCCGGCGCCCTAGTCACCCCCTCTCCCCAAACCCTAGCCTCTCCTCCTCCACCACCTCTCCCGTATACGGTTAGGCGAAGCCCTGCCGGAGTTCTTCACCACCACCGCCACCACGCCGTCGTGCTGCCGGGATTCCGAGGAGGATCTACTACTTCCGCTGCCCACTGGAACGGGGAGAAGGATGTCGTCTTCATCAACACCGAACGTGTGACCGAGTACGGAGGTGCTGCCCGATTGTGGCACCGTCAAGATCTTATACGCGCTTTTGAAAGCGGCAAGTGATCGTCTACCGCAGCAACAAGAGCCTCCTCTTGTAGGATTTGGAAATCTTCAAGGGTTAGTCTCGTTCATCCCCTCGTTGCTCCCGTCTTCTAGATTGCATCTTGGCTTGGATTGCGTTCTCGCGGTAGGAATTTTTTTGTTTTCTATGCTACGAATCCCTTCAAGCTCATGTGTTAGCTCAAACCCCACTGAATATTAGTTTCAGACGGGCGTTATTGGGAAACAGATGGACTTTATGGTTGCAATTATGCCGAAAACTAATGACGGTAAATTTAAATGATGAGCAGGATCGTTTTGTTTGGGAATTGACAACCAATGGTAAATTTACGGTAAAATCTATGTATGAAGATCTTATGAGTGATCATACCCCGTACTTGAGAAAATATTTGTGGAAAGTTAAAGTCCCTTTAAAAATACGAATTTTTATGTAGTTCCTTAGTAACAAGGTACTATTAACTAAAGATAATTTAGCTAAACGGAATTGGAATGGATGTATGAAGTGTGTTTTCTGTGGAGAACAGTAAACCGTCGAACATCTTTTCATTGAGTGTCCATTAGCCAAACTTCTTTGGCGTACGGTTAATTTCACGTTTGATCTTCCACCTCCAACCAATATTACAAATATGTTTGGAAATTGGTTAAATGGGGTAGATAGACAATCTAAAACTTTCATCCGTGTTGGGTTTCTGCTTTATGTTGGTCTATTTGGAGGGCAAGAAATGATCTTATCTTTAACAAAAAAAAATATTTTCACTACTTGCAGGTTATTCATATGATGGCTCACTGGGTTCAGTTATGAGCTCTCCTTTCACCGGAGGGACTACGGGAGTCCATGGTTTCTGGATGCACACGGCTCCGGACGGTCGCTCGAGATATCTTGTGCCTGAGTCGGCTGGCGGCATACTAGGAGGCTACAATGATGTGTAGTTTTATGATGTTCTTTTGGTTCCGTTGGTTGATTTTTGTATCAACTGTAGGTGATGATTGAGATGCGAATCATGTAAGACTTTATACTACTGCTTTTTAATAAAAGGTCGTGTGCATCATCATGATGCAGAAGCCGGGGTTGAACTCTTATTTCGAAAAAAAAATCGCAGAATCATGGAAAATTAATTAAGTTGGCACCACATCACAGACTAAAATGCTCGATCATCTACAAACGACTGCACTAACTCCCACCGGCATCAACATAAATTGGTTGCAAAAGATGAAATTAACTAAACAAGTTAAAGCCGTTGCATTCCCTGGGCTCTCAGCGATTGGACGGTGCGTGCGTCCCGTGTGGGCCAGTTGAGTCCTACGTTTTCTCAGTTCCAGTCCAAACCCGTCTCCTCTCTCTCTCAGCTAGGATTTATCACAGCTCAAAGAAAAAAGCTAGGGTTCGTCACCCCACCGTGCGCCGCCGCCATCGACCAAGACAGGTGGAGGTGAGCGGCGCAATGGGGATGCGCGCCTGGCGGCCGTGACCGGAGCCCCAGGAGCAGGCGATGCGCGGCCTGTCCCAGAAGCTGCCCAAAACTACATGGCGCTGATTCCGCCTGCCTCCTCCGGCTGAGAATCTCGGCGTGGTTTTCGCGTTCTGGTTCAAGGACATGAGCCTAATCGGTCAAAAGAACTGGTCGGGCGGTTTCACTCCCTAATCCCCTTGGACCCCGTCCTCAACCTATCTCCTCCCATCTCGATTCAACGCCTCCGTCGCCGTCGCCTTGGCTCGTGCCGCCGCCACCCGCAGCCTCTTGCGTCATCCAGCACAGCTGCCACCGGCAACCGTCGCCCGCGGGGCACCCAACGCCGCCGCCACGCGCAGCCGACGCTGATGCCATTGGAGCCAGATTCCCGTCCACCTCCTGCTCCTGCGCACCTAGCACAGAAAATGGGGACTGCTCCGGCGAATCCACCGGCGCGGTGAGGAGCTGGTAGAGAGGGAGATGAGCGGGCGCAACGCCTCCCACTATGCTGCTGAGCATGGCCTCCACGGCTGCCGCCTTGCGCTCTGCCTGGCAGCCAAGCAGAGCCTCTCCTCCCCCTGGCCGCCTCCTCCCCATAACCGTCCTCTACCCTCTTCTTCCTTCCTCTGGCCCTGTTATTCCACTGATTAATTTTTTTTTCTCGATCTTCTTTTGTTTACGTCATTGGGGTTTGATTGCTCCAGATGGACCTGATCGCTCCCCTGCGTGACATGGGTAAGTTGCCAGTACCCCTTACTGCATCATTTTTTGGTTTCTTAACTGATTCGGTAGAGTTGGTTACTTTTGATGTGAACAAGTGATGGGGAGCGCCCATTTTTTGGTTACCTCTGTTCGTGCAGGATAGTGCACAAAGTAACGGAACTTCTTATTTTCCACATTACTAAATTCGCTCTTTCCATCTGGAAAGTTAGAGCAAATTGAGCTAGAGTTAGCCAAACCCCCGACGGTGGTGGTGTTGAGGAGTGCTATGTGCTGCAAGTGAATCCGATGGGAGTAAAGGGACAGGGATAATGCAGAGGATATGAGTATGGTCGAGAGGTTTCTTGAAGAGGTGGGATGGAAGAGGGACAGAAAGGGGGGAAATAACAGGGATTATTAGATGACGGGTGAGTTATCTGACTTTGTGCATCTTTAGATGAATTGTTATGTAAACTTGAACAAGAAGCAACTTCGTGTAATTGGTCCCATGTTTGCTTGTTGCTAGACCTCACTTGGAGCACAATCTTTCTTCATATTGAAATTCCTTTTTACAGTTGTTCAACTACAAGCACAAGCTTCTGCATGTGGCTTATTTCTCATGCAACTTTTTCTTTTTCCATGAGCCCTTATTATATCTTGCGAGTTCAGTCGTCCATTTTTATGCAATAGAAAAGAAAAATCCCCACTGTACCACTTCAAAACTTTTGGGGTTATCTGTTACTTGATCTGAATAACCATTAGTAGTGCTTAGCTTGTCCAGACATTTTTGAAATATCTTTGCACAAGGTTGTGATAATCTTGCACTTGCAATCTTAACTACAGGATTCAAAAATGAGGCTTCAAAGAAGCTTCAGGCTTAGCCCATTCTTGAGGTTGCAATTGTACAAGAGGCAGATCGTCTGGAGTTTGTAAGCATTCCTGAACTATAGTTTCTGAACCAGATCTGCATACTAGAGCTTCTTTAATAATTCTTAATATCTGCTTATACAGTTCATTCTGCAAGTTCAGTCTTGTGTTTGTCTTTATTTCGGTTATGCTGAAAAATATTGTAGGTTTGAGTTTGATCTTTAATGTAGTCGGGATAACGAATATGTCAAGTTTGCCGTCCTGGACCCTCATGTGGCCATGGTTGTTTTGGTTAGCCTGTCCAATGAGTATCTCAGTTTAATTTGATATTAAAAGTTATAAATTACTTTTGTGGGCTCCTGACAATGAGCCCTAGACTGTGCCTCTGCAGGTTAATTTGACATTACAAATTACTTGTGTGGTAGAATATGATTCATGTGTTATTTTTGGTATGTACCTTGGGGAATTAGGAGATGAAATTGATCACCGCAGCTGATTACTTGTGAGTTTTTAGGTGGAAGGCCTCACTGGGATGAGAGCTGCTTGCGAACCTACCGCCCATGTACTGAACTTTGCGCGAACATTGGTCAAGGTAAACACTAATCTTTTATAGATTACTAGAATCCTTTTTCTTTTTGTCTATATCAATCATCTTAAGACTTTGCATTCTACAATTCATAATATAGTGTGAATTGTTTCAGTGTTATCTCAGCCATCAGTTACTACGAATGAAATCGACAGTGTGGTGCATCATATGATAGTTGAGGCGGGTGCTTCGCCTTCTCCTCTTGACTATGGTGGATTTCCTAAAAGTATCAGCACATCAGTAAATGAGTGTGTCTGCGACGGGCTACCCGATTCAACACAACTGCAGGTTCTGTTAGAATGAAACTTGCCTCTTCCTATCTTTATTTTGGTCTCATGCTTATTTACTGTTGGTTGAAATATGGTCTTTCTACTGCAGAACGGAGATATCACAAATATTGACGTAAATGTGTTCCTGAATGTAAGTTCTATCCCTTATAATTGTGCGTATGCTTAATTGATATATTTAGCACAAATTCGGATTTCGATGACATTTTCCCTTTTGTAATAGGATTCATACCATACTCTATAGGGATACCATGGTTGAGCTCACTTGGTGGAACTTCCACACATCTGTATGTGGAGAAGCGGATGAATCTATCAGACATTTCCTGGAGGTAAGTTGATGCTGATGTGTGATATAATTCATCCAGTATACATAGCTGCTTAGTAATGATTTGTGCTTAATCTCAGTGTTGCAATATTTATGAACACAATGTTTTCTCTAATCTAGAAATCTCTTAAATTTAAGGAAAAATCTTTTGAAAGGGCTTTTTTCCAAGCAATTTCTAATTTCCTTTTGATACTATGTCCTGGAACTCTCATAGATTTTACTATGATAAAAATGCTTTTTCAGAAGATAAAGTGTTGATTTTAAGAAAGGAAATGTGTGAGTGCTATGCTTTGGTAATTAGGCATTATATGCTTTGGTACAGTACACACTCTTGATATCTGTATCTTAAGTGGAAACATATGCCTTTTAAAATTTCAGACCAAGTTGACATATCTTGATGGAACCTTTGCATAACCTATATATTGGACGAAGAATAGTGTGAGGGGTGAATGAACAAGTGTCAGTCGAATTGAATGTGGTGCCGATACAATCCGTTGCTTTGTGCAGCATTCACTTTTTAGTTTCCTAGGCTCTAACCTGAGATGGAACCCCATGGTGTACGAACCTGTAGAGCTGCAAGCATATCTATCTAAAAATGGAGAACTAGCCAAGAATGACCAAGTGCAGCTCTGTTCAGCTAGAGTTAGCTCGGTTTGTGCAACAAGGGCATATGGTTGGTTAATTTTTTGAACCCTTCTCATGTAGCAGGTAGTGTTAAACACGTTGACTGATCTATTCTGTGTGCGTTCTATTTTGCTCAGATTAATATCTGGCTGAAATAGGAACACTCCTTTTACAGAGGTCAAAACATAATAGATAATGTGTTCTCTAGATTGATTATGGTGTTTACCAATCAGGATGTCAAAACTGCACCTTGGGACACGACTAGGCTTTGTCTTAAGAGTGACACCAATATACTCTTGTGTTGTGTGAGGCCTTTTTGGCATCATCGATTAAGAACACGGTATCTTCTAGAGATGTCCATCATATATGTTTGTGTGAATAAATACAATACATTTGCATGTTTCTTAGTTCTCAATTAATACCCAAACTATCTCAATACAGTGTTCTCTATTAATTCTTATGTTACTACCTTGGCCCTCTTATTACTCTCTTTAGTCACCGATTTACATAAATATTGCGTGCTTCACGAATGTACAAGTGAAAGCTTCACTGGTGTTAGTTTGAGAAGAAACTTAAGGTCAGCAAACGAGAAGGTTATATTCCCATATTTTCCTGTGACCTTTAATATTTAGGTGCCATCTGTGAGATTTTTAGTGTCTTTGACCTGAGTTTTGAGAATTTACCAGATAGATGTGTGATCTGCTCTAATTAATTGGGAGGTTTTGTTGGTGCAGAAAGCTCTGATATGTCTGTTGTTACCCACCCAAGCAGAACTCCATAATTTTGTTTGTACATGTAGTAATTGTATACTTCATAGCTTGAGTCTGTATACATTTCTGTATGCCGTTTTCTCATATTTTGTGTTTTGAGTTCTGTAGCTATTTTCATCCATTCATAATTTTTTTGCAGGGAGATGGAATTCATGGTTTTGTACCAGAAGCTCAAGTTAATAAATTTGAGCATGTTTAGTGGACGGTCAGGTGTACTATCTTCAGTATTTTGAAAGTATGTCTGTTAGAGAATAGTTCTAGCCAGCCAGTCATAGGTTTGAGCTGCATTTCGCATCATCCAACCTATAGATGATAGATACAAGATAAGTTTTGACCAGAAATGCTATGGTACCATACACTTTCCCTTTATACTATTGCAACCTAAGGTCATTCAAAAGCATAATGGTCACCATTATGGATATTATACCACTCTTTTGATTGTCATGTTAATATATGTGTTAATCTTGCTAATTCAAATATAGTCTTCTCGAAATAGGTGTTTTCTTTTTGTTACAAGATTGGAGTTCATTCTCTGTTCCAATGTTTCTTTGATGCTGATGGAAAAACACTATTTTTGGTAGAATCATCCAAGTGTAGTATACTGTTAAATGGATTGCTGAAAGAGGGCAACGATTTCAGTTTACAAAAAGGGAGCCTGCCACTTTGGCTTATCTGTATAAGTTCATACCGCACAAAGTGGTGTTAATAAGTGGATTGTAGGATGTGTTTTTTTCAGATTGTTATTTAATAACACACTATATATGCGAACAAGATTGTTTGCTCCAAGATTGATGGCGTTCTTTTTCTAGAACAAAGTGGTACAACTTGTATTTTTTTTTCTTCTTTTGACTAAGAAGAGGTTGGGTAGACAATGATATGGAGTTATGGACCAACATACACATGTTTCTTTTGTATACCTGCTACTTGTTGAGGTGTGGCCATGGAGTAAAAAAAGGTTGGCACTGATTTAGACGGAATTATTCTAAAGATTGTGCAGGTGACGCCCCGCCGAGCGATGACCCAGTCGCCAAGACTCTCTCCTTCCGCTCCGCCTTCCAGCCCAACTCCCGCCGCCAGCGCACTTCCACGACCTCCTCGACGCCCTCGGTCCATAACCGGCAACGCCATCTTTGCGGAGGTGCGAACTTCCTGGACTTCCCCAGGAGTTCAACGCCTGCTCCGCACGCCTGGGCCTTGCTGCCGCCGGCGCAACTTCTCTGTGTGTACGCCGCGGCCGGCGACATGTGGCCTACGTTTCGAGCGTGATGAGGATGGCAGTGACGGGAAGTTTGTGGGCAAGCTTGCGCCGGGGGAGCTCGCCGAGATGCTCTCTATGTGTTGGGCCGACGTGGAGCGGTGTGGGGCCCCGAGGGTTTCGGAAGGAATGAAGGGTGGGAGGTGGGGCATGCTGCTCCCGAACGTATCGCAGCTGGTACTATACTGATGCTGTCCCCACTCATGTCTGACGGGACCGCCGTGATGCCGCTGCCGTCTGGGCTGCGAGGTTTCCGGTGCTGCTGGGATGGGGATGATGGTGCAGTAGTCTAATCTTTCTTTGTTCTTCTTTCCTGGCAGAAATAATTAGCTTCACGAATTAGCATGCAACGTATCCAGGTGAGATTTGTTGCCGCTGATAATTAATTTTGCATCAGGGAAGCCAGCGCTAAGATTCTGGTAGCTAGCAGCTTATATCTTGCATCAGGCTGAACTTTGCATCTCCCGTAAGATGGCCTACCAATAAACTCCTGCTATATTTCCTCTACCATCTAACTAGGCAAAAGTTTCTTTGTTATACATCAGATTACATGACTTATAGATTAGAAATATGATTGACTGACTAGGCGACGTTTAGTATAAATGGAGTCCTGTTATTGTTCTATTATTTATGCACACCTACGTTACATAGATTGCTTGAAGTAATTGTATGGAGTGTGTCCATGTGGTGTTCTTCAAGGACACAATTAGCTAAGCTATTTATTAAGTTGAGTTGGCATTGTTTCTGTAACTAAGCTGAATTAGCATTGTTTCATGAGACAATGTGCAGACAATGGAGGTATTAATGAAATTAGTCTGAGTCCAATGGAGGCTTTATCAGTCTCTGCACCATTCAGCCTCCCCTTTGTTTCTAAAGGGAGGCTTCTTAGTGTAATTTTTCTTCCATTGAGATGTTTTTTCCACATCCAAATATTCTATATTATATAAAATAATTATAGTATTTGCGCCTAAATATTTATGGCTAGCAATATATCTCCTGCCTTTCTATTAAAAATATATCCCCGTTAGTCTGATTTCGGAACTGTTTTTCTGCATTCTTTTTATACCCATTGACACTTGCTCAAGAATTTTAAAATGTCCATTTTTTTTGGCTTGAGAAATTGAGTTTATTGTATCTTCCCGTAGTTTGAGTATAGTTTAAGAATCTCATCATTTGCTGTAGAAGCTATACATCATCATATCGTGGACATATCCTTCTCTGGCGGTCATGGTCTAGATTGGTCTCTGCGGTTTTATGCGTGTTCATGTTATATACTTATATCCACTATTTGGAGATAAGCAATCCAATGGTTTATTGGGTTCGATTACAACAAGCAGGTGGTGAGGTCTAGCAGCCGCATCACGATGAGGCCAATGACAGCATCACCTGGTATTTGTTCCAGCCGGGCCATTCCACTTCTCACGGCAACGGATGCCAGGTCCTTCAATACCCTAGAGACCCGGAGCCACGACCATAAGCCAAGAGCCTTGAGGAGGGACTGATCTAACTGCTGAAGAGGAGGTGACCCCGCTAGGAGGAGGCGGTGAGCAAGGGTGCATGGAGTAGTGCCACTTACTGGCGAGCAATCACCGAGGCCGTGATGACAATGATGTGTCCATTTGCCACCGCGGCCGTTCCACACCACCGATGTAGCGATTGAGGTCTGTAGATGAACTTGGATTTTCTCCCTATCTTCGATCCAAGAAATGAAACCTGAGTGAACAATCTCCCAAAACCTGCAGCTGAAGCATGAACATGCGGCGAACTTTCTCTATGTCAGATTGTCAGCACGGAGCTAGATCACTTGGTCTCACTTGGTGCCGATCGGCAACGAAGGCCGCGATGAGGACGCGCCGCCATTACCCACCACGGAGGTAGTGTTTGAGGTAACCTCATCTTCCTTATTCCGATCTTCAACCCAATAAACTTGAAACCTAAACAAATATGTCTACTATTTGCAGATAAAGCTGGAGCACGAACAACTGAAGGTCATGCACAACGCTCTCACAAGCTGGTGCTACGTTCCTATTTATCGTTGTTGTCTTCTACATATTGTTGCTATCCACTTTGCAACATTAGGCAACACTTTCTATTAATTACAATGATGGTTCCCCCTTTATTAAGGGCCCGCAAAAACTGTATATTAAGGAAAATTAAAATGTCAGTACCGTAGCTTTCTACTAAAGCAAAAAAAAGAGGCATGCACGAACGAGTGGTAGCCGGCGCGGCGAAGCGCGCTACCCATCTAGTGTACTATAGTTCAGTGGCTGTGAAAGAGCAGGGAAAAGGTACGGATCGCACAGTAGAGAAGGCAGGCGCAGCTGTACGACACGGGCGTGGACAACCGATCGTAGGCCAAGCAGCGCGTCGTGGCCGCTAAAGAAGCCTGGCCAGCCATACTATGATGAGATACGCTTGACATGCACACAGTGACACAGTGCTACTAGCGACTACTATATGCCGCTACCGAACAAGAAATGGAGCCGTGATGGGCGTTTCTATAAAACCTGGAAAACCTTAGTATAGTTTATGTATTGTGCAGCTCAAAGTTTGAGCCTCGTGTTATAAAAGGTTTGAGCTTGGCGTTGGAGTCAGCAGCTTGCTGCTAGTAACTTGACCTGCAATCTGTAATCCTATTTGTTTTTTTTTTATCAAGGAGCATAGCTCCAGCCTCTACATCCAAAGGATACACACAACTTTCTTGTTTATTAAATTATTCGCAATGTCTTACAAGGGGAATACAAAAATCAACTCGAAGTCTCCTTCCTAGCGACAACATGCTATACCCAAGATGAAGGGGGACCATGAACAAGGCCATACTCCCTGACGGTACACCAACACACATCATCTAAAAAGCAAAACCCTGAGGGTGTGCCATTGCACACGTCGCAGAATTCGCAACCGCCATCTATCTCGAACCCATCTCCAAGCGAGATCAACGCATTTACCGTGCCAGGCCTGCCGTCGATGTCACCATAACACCAAACAGCTTCACCATCCTGCCCGCGTCTAGCAGTCCTCGCCCGTCTTCGAAACCCCGCAGCTCCACGCCGCTAAGAATCATCGATGACAGCGTGGTAGATGAACACCACTCCACCAAAAACCACCTCCATCCATTCGCTGCTCCAAAAACGATGCCTCAAGAGGTAGCACGACGCAAGGAGCGCCGTCATCGTCCGATCCTGGCTGGATCTAGAGTTTCCCCCGGAGCAGCACGAGTGAGTTCCCGCGGACTGCGACAATGATGCCTTCAGGAAGGAAGCGACGCATACCGCCACCATCGCCCGCCAATCTTGACACGGTTTTCACCGACAGCCGCGGGTCCCCAACTCGGCGAGAACAAACGGAGAGGCCAACAAAGATGATGCCTTCGCAGGGGAACGACGCCAATAGCCGCCGCCATCATCCGCCAAGAACGAAGTCAAGGCGCGGTGTTCACCGGTGGCTCGTTCGCCGCTAGCTCGTCGTCGACTAGATCTTCCTCGCCGGGGTAAAGGGATTTCATGATCCGCCACCCCAGCAACCAGCCGACCTCCTCCAGCGAAGAAGAAGGCCACCTCCACCGTCGAACCCAAGGCTGCTGCCCCGGGCGACCTCGTACCGCGGGAGAAGCCCAAGATCATCGCCCCGCACCGGCGCGAGGCGGAGGGTATGGCGCTGTTCGCCACCACCAGCCACCACCGGCTTGCCGCCGATGGGAGGCGGGGAGGCCGCAGAACAAACTAGCCACCGTCCCCGTCCATCTGCGGGAGGCGAGAGGGCCGCCGTCCGTCCATCCCCGTCCGACCCGCCCAACCATCCGGAGGGGGAAGGGTCGCCGCCGCCGCGTCGTGAAGGCTCCATGGCCGCCGTCCCCGCTGCGTCACGAGGGAGGGCCGCCGCCACGCCCCACGGGCTTTGCCCAGCGGCGGCGGCGGCGGCGGAAGGGGCCTAGGGTTTGGAGTCTTGGCTCGAGCCATTTTTATAGACGATGATCGACCCGATCGATCGTTGCGTCGCATCATGCTTCCATGCCTCTCTTTAGTCCCTTTTTGCTCACCCTCGAACCACTACCGAGACGCAGCAGCTAGCGCATGATAATGAGGATTCAGGACAGTGATATCTTCGTTCTGCTGACCATTCAGAACGAAGGAAAAACAAAGCACTGAATTTTTGGATGTGATGTACATGTACTAGGAGTCTATATGTCCTGCTTGTAGGCTTGTAGCTATCCACTCCGCTGGGTCGGTCGGCGCCGCAATCGGCACCGGACGCGCAACGCTGCAGTAGCCAATAGTGGCTACTTTTTATTACTAGGAGTTTATATGTTTTATTATTTTAAAAAGTAATTACATCCAGCCTCAGCGTCTGCATAATTAGGCATAATTAGGATGCATACAACCATTTATGTTTCCCAAGTCAAAAGATGGAAAAAAAACAAGACGAAATACATATCGAAGCGATGAATCATATGACCTAAGGTTTGGGTGGGGCTTCAATTCGTAGACTATGCTGCTATCAATGTAGGGAAAAAGTATCACTCGCCGTAGCCTCCAACCGTGTACAGACCTCCGTAAATAGGTCTCGGTTCTCCACTCGAGAATACATGTACATCTATAGATGACCTGTAAAAAGGAGCACTTTTTATCGTTAAAAATCTTGTCATTTCTACTTAGCCAAAGCGCCCAGATAACTGCTAGCGTCCCCACCCTAAGAAGCAACTTAAACCTTGAATCAATACCATGAAGCCAATTGCCAAAGACATTGGCCACACTAGTCGGATGATACATGATAGACGCTACTTGGATGACTGACCATATAGATCTCGCAATTGACACTGGAAGAATATGTGTTTAATAGTTTCATCATGATGACAAAAAACACACCGTGTACTTCCGTGCCAATTTCGCTTAACAAGATTATCTTTGGTGAGGATAACTCCTCGACGAAGATACCATCCAAACTTTTTATTTTTAATGATATCTTCATCTTCCAAATTTTCTTCTTATTATCAACTGGTATGTCAGAATGAAGGATCAAATTGTACAATGATTTTACCGAGAAAGTGCCATCTACATGAAGATTCCATCTAAATTCGTCCGGTTCAGACGATAGTTGAATATCTCCCAGCCGGTGAATTATTGAATTCCATGCCAATAGCCTTTGCCCAAACAAGACCCGTCTGAACGTCACATTTGGAGGTGAGGTAGCCATTACTGTGACAACGGTATCTCCTTTGCGACGAACAATACTATACAAAGCAGAATACTATTCACTTAAGGGTGCATTGTCTAACCAAACATCTTCCCAGAACCGTATCTGTGCTCCATTCTTGATCGAGAAAAAACCATGGCGAAAAAAGAATTTTTTTGTCGCCATGAGACCAGCCTAGAAGTGCGAATCCGCAGGTTTCCAAACCACTTGGGATAATGTCTTCGAGCCGATATATTTTCTGCGAAGAATACTTTGCAAAATCCCATCTTCGGTAAGAAGCTTAAACAACCATTTACCTAGTAGTGCTGAATTCTTGACCTCCAGGTCATGAACTCCAAGCCCACCTTGATCTTTGGGACTACAAACTATAATCCATTTAACCAGTCGATATTTATTTTTCTCGCTGTCTCCTTGCCAAAAGAATCTGGATCGATAATTATCGAGTTTATGCAGAACTTCTTTTGGCACTAGGAAGAATGATAACATATACAGTACCATATTTGTCAGTACCGAATTAATGAGTACCAATCTTTCCCCCAGGGACAATTACCCTTCCAACTACTAAGGCGTTTTTGTAATCTTTCTTACACTATTTTCCATTCAGCGATTGTAAGTCTCTGATAATGAATCGGAATACCCAAATAGCGAATAGAAAATTGGCCTTGCCCACAACTACAGATTCGTATCATTTTGGGCATCACCGAAATAGAACAATTCACTTTTATGGAAATTGATTTTTAATCTCGACAACTGCTCGAAAGCCGCCAAAATTAATTTCAGATTGTGAGATTTTTCGAGATCGTGATCCATAAATAGAATTGTATCATCGGTATATTGAAGGATAGATAAACCACCATCAACCAGATGTGAAATCACACCTTCAATTTGACCATCAGACTTGGCCCGCTCTATGAGTATCGCCAGCATATCCGCTACAATATTAAACAACATTGGTGATAACGGATCCCCTTGGCGTAACCCTTTTCGTGTTTGGAAATAGTGGCTGGTGTCATCATTAACCCGGATTGCCACACTACCTCCATACACAAAATCATTTATTAGAGCACGCTACTATGGAGAAAAACCTTTCATCCTGAGCGTCTGATGTAGGAAAGACCACTTGACCTTATCATACGCCTTTTCAAAATCTAATTTTAAAATAATCCCATTAAGTTTCTTAGTATGCATCTCATGTACCGTCTCATGCAAAACCGCCACTCCATCCAGGATATTTCTTCCTTGCAAGAAAGCGGTCTATGACGGCTGAAAAACACACGATCTGCAACCGTATTAAGTCTAATGGTGACCACTTTCATGAAAATTTTGAAACTTACGTTTAAGAGGAAAATAGGTCTATATTGTTGAATCCTTTCTGCCTCATTAAATTTCGGTAACAAAATTACTTCACCAAAATTTAGACGAAATAATTCTAGTTATCCTATGTGCAGAGCACTGAACAAAACTAGCAGTTCTGGTTTAATAGTATCCTAGAAAATTTGATAAAACTTCGCTGGAAAACAATCTGGACCTGGTACGTACTTTGTTGCATTCCATTTGAAAATTTCCTTCTGAACCTCTTCCTCAGAAGAACGTGCGGTTAGTAGTCCATTTTCTTCCATAGAATCTTGGGGTATGTCATCCGTTAAGTCCTCGTTTAGAGAAAAGAAACTTTCCTCCGGAGAACCAAACATACCTTTATAATAATTAGTAATGTAGGATTTGAGTTGCTCATGGCCTTCAATCAACCCTTCATCTTGAGTGAGAGAGTGAATACATTTTTTCTGATGTCTCCATTGGCCAAGCCATGGAAATATCGCGTATTTGAATCTTCTTCCAATGTGAATTGAGCTTTGGAACGCTGGTACCATTTGAGTTCCTCTTCGTGAAGAAGACTCGCTATCTGCGCATTGGACTGATTCTTAAGTTCAATCTCTTACGGGGACATCGGTCTTACCTCCGCTATAGCCTCTAGCTCATCAATCACAGTTGATAAGCGAGCCTTCTCTTTTTTAAGAATACCAGCCATATAGAGAGTCCAACTAGAGAGATGTTTGCGCATTGCCCACATCTTATTATTCCATCTCAAAATTGGAGTGCTACCCTCGACCGGTCTCTCCCAAACCGTCTTAACCATCTCATGGAACCCCTCTCGATGTAGCCAGCCAAGTTCAAATTTGAACGGCCGTTTACAAACAGGTCGGGGATTCCCAGTAGTTAGGAGGACAGAAGCATGGTCAGAAAATTTTTCAATACGTTCTAGTGCACGGACCGATACCATAGGGTATTTATCTTCCCATTCGGTATCCATCAACACGCGATCTAGTTTTTCGTATGTGGTTTCAGGCAAGCTGTTGGCCCAAGTAAACTGTCGACCGGACATAAACACCTCTCTTAAGTCTAGGCTATCAGTGAAAGCATTAAACAAGAAAAGCCAATATCCATCGAAAATGACTTTACTTTTCTCGTGAGGAATTCTCAGCAAATTGAAATCCCCTCCGATCAAAATCGGATGGGGATTATCTTTTGCAAGATTTACCAACTCACGTAAAAAGTCAGCCTTAAAAGAGTCTTGGGCGGCACCATACACAGCAACCAGACTCCAAATAAAAATGTCAGCTTTATTCTGAATGTCAAGCTTAATGTGATACTCTCCATCAGAATTAGCTAAGACAGTCATGGTGTCTATGCGGACGCCAAATAAAATGCCCCCGGACCTACCACGAGGCGGGCGAGAAAACCACTAAAAGTTAATCCCGCCTGATAATCGGTCGGGAAAACTTTGTGAGAAATTCCGTCTACCCGTCTCCGATATAGCAATAAAATCTAAATCATAATCTCTACAACAATCAGCAACGTGAGAATGTTTAGCCAAGTCACCAAGACCTCTGCTATTCCGAAACATGTCATTCATCATGAAACTATTTTAGATTTAGTATCCTTGTCATATCTACGAGATTTCTTTCCAGCCGACGATCGAGAACCACGTGCAGATGCTTTTAGATCATAAACTGAACTAAGGTCCGAGTGTTCTAAATCGACTTTTCTGTAATATTACCAATTATATCCGAGAGAAGCTGACCATCTAGAATGTCATCCTCTTCATCATCGTCTATTATGGTAGTTTCAAGCCCAGTGGAGCCATTCGGAACAATTGTTAAACGGTCAAGCTCCGTATGTCTCAACACATTAGCCGAAACCGAAATCTCATCAAACCGACTACCCAACGAAACACCTAGACTACTCAAATTTGAAGAAATATGAGAATCTGAAAAAGAAGTAAAAGACTTGACTGATTGTTTAGTACCTGCCGTGTCGAGGTTCTTCTCGGCCTTGCACCGCATGGCTCTCTTCATGACGTCCTCATCCGTGGGCCCCCGCCCATCCTCCGCAAGTGCATACCTCCCACTCCTCCTCACCGTCGGCTGAGCAACGGGTGGGGGACTAGTGGGACGAAAATGTTGCAAGGTGGAGGCTAGCGCGGAGAACTCGAGCGTGGTGAAGATGGTACCGAGGCTGGCGCCGAGGCTGGTGAAGACGGTGCCGATGCAGGGGTAGATGGCGGTGTAGCCCCCTGCATCGTTCCCGACCGCGACGTAGATGCCCCCCTAGGCGAATAGGGCGTGGACGATGGGCTCATGGGGCTCCTCCCCATCCCTGCATGGCCCTCCGCCTGAGGAGGCTGGGGCAACGGGGCCGGCTGCCCCCGCCGGCCGCTCCTCGCTGCGCCGTGGGTTAGCGTGTGGAGGCGGCATCGCCGAGGCCGGCAATTGTGCCTCCGTATGCGTCTTGACCGGCTGCTGCAGCCCTGACGGCACTGAGGCCGGCTGCTGCAGCCCCATAGGCGCCTTGGCCGGCTGCTGCAGCCCGAAAGGTACGGTGGCCGGCTGCTGCTGCCCCGTAGGTGTCATCGCCGGCTGCTGCTGCTGCCCCGAAGGTGTCGTCGCGGGCTGCTGCAACCTCGGTCCCTGTCCCTCCCTGGACATCGAAGGAGAAGAAGTCACCGTCACCGGCTGCACCTCCGTCGTAGGCGGCATATGGCGACCTTGCACCCCCTCCGTCTGTGTTGTAGTAGAAGACGGAGTGGGTACAAAGTGAGACCTACTCGGCGGTGTAGACTACGACGTGGACGAAGAAGAAGGACGAGTCCGCCCTTGCATAAAGGTCTGAACCCGAGACGGCGAAGAAGCCCTGGACGCAGTTGGAGGGGATGCGACAAGATGAGGCGACTCAGACTTGGCGTGAGCCACAATCTCCCGCCCCCTGTCTATCATCGGCGAGTGGTTAAAAGGGGTCAAAGCCACCTGAGTAACCGGTGCCGCTGCTGCTCCAGAAGGGTGTAGGAGGGTGACCATCGACATCCGTGTGTGCTGTCTCCGGTGCAACATCCGCCGCAGAATCATCCAGTCTCTCATCCTCAAAACCGTGGGAAGCATCATCCTCCTCATCATTCTTCCAGAAGAAAGGCCGAAACCGAGGGTCTGGCTTATACCCACCCGCCTCACGCCGGAACCGAAACCTGTAGCCATTAAGGTGCAAAAGAGCCACCACCTCTAAGCATGGCGGTTTGCCCCCAGACCCAACTTTCTCCAAAGCGGCTACATCTCTCATGGCCACCTGAATCCGAACAATCTCCTGGCTCCGAAGTGTATACAAATCCACATCAAGAGTGGAGCCAATAAGGGTACCTACATCCCATAGATCCAAGAAGTGTCGCACGGAGTCCGGTACACCATCGACATGCACCCACACTGGCTCCATAACAAACTCCGGGGTGACATCTTGATGTGCCCATGAAGTAACTAGCGCCTGTGCATTTATCTTGGGCACACTCATCTGCATACCATAAATCCTCAACAAGTCCTCGGCTGTAGGGATCCCAATCAAAAAAGCATTAGCACCATGAAACAACATTTTTAGAGAATGGCGACATGGAGTGAAAGTTTAAGAGATTAAAAATAAGTGTTTATTGAGCAAATGGCTTTATAAACTCTTAACGGAATAAGGGGTATGGCCATGAGTTAGTACACAATAACATACAAAGCCTTTGTCTTAAGTGAAGATGAAGTCCTTGGACTCCCCTTTTGGAAATGTCTACCAAAAATTAAAGATGAGTTCTTTGAACGAGGTTCTTTCATCATAGGAAATGGTCAGAACACTCGTTTTTGGGAAGATACGTGGTTAGGAGGCACACCTCTTTCTCAATAGTATCCATCTTTATACAACTTAATGCACACTAAACATGTTTTGTCGCTAATGTTATGTCTCAAGCGCCTCTAAACATAGGTTTTAGGCTAGCGCTAACGGGTAATAAAGAGAAAATATGATTCATTTATGCACTTGTTCTATGCGTATTCATTTTCCTACATACCATATGTTTTTCGTTGGAAGCTATCATCATCCGGTAATTTTACGGACCAATTACTGTATCTAGGTTACATGAATGATCACACAAGGTTCCTTTGTAAATATTTTGGAAAAATGAAAGTACCACTTAAGATAAGAATTTTATGTGGTTCTTATAGCAAAAAGTAATTCTTACAAAAAATAATCTTGCTAAAAGGAATTTTCAAGGAAGTAAAACGTGTTTTTGTGATCAAAATGAATCAATATAACAAGTATTCATTGAATGTACTTAAGCAAAAAAAAAGTATGGCGAATTGTTTATATGGCATTTAATATTGTCCTTTCCCACTAACATCACAAATTTGTTTGGAATTAGCTAGCAGGGGTTAGGAAAAATAATAAAGTGCACGTCCGAGTTGGTATCTATTGTTTACTTTGGGCCATATGAAATACTAGAAGTTATTATATCTTTCAATATGAATTATTATCTTTTATGAAGGTAATTCTGTTGGCCACATTAGACTCGTATGTGGTCTTTCTTACAACTATCACAAAAGCGCGAGGATTTGGCTATTGGATCAAATCGGCTAAAGAAGGGTTCATGGGATAAATACAGCTAGTGTAGCGAAAACTCGTAAGTGAGCCCGAGCTTGAGTGATCCTCATATCCACATTGCATCTAGCCGTTGGCTTTTATAGCTGACGTCACAAGCCTGTCCTTTATACGAGGCAGCAGTTCGTACGTCTACTACACGCTGGGGGGGGGGTGCCAACCACTTTTACCATAAGCAACGTGACGATGCAAGTCAAGAAGTGAGCAGTCCAACGCGATTCCTGTCCTGGAGGCTGGAGGCACCTGTTCTTCGGTACAGGTTTGTGAAATGAGGGAAACACACCCACGTATGGAAATGCCCATGCATGACAACAATTTTATGATTCCTGGTTATGCCTTGCAGGGATGAATCAGGATTATGCACCACGTTCTTCGTTAAGAAATTCGGAGGAACCGACATGAAAGTAGGAGTATCAAAGGTAAGTTGTTTTTAAGTCACTCGCACAAAGCTTCTTTTTGTTCGGCGCGGCCTAATACGGTGTCCGGCGCCTCGACAGGGAACGCTCCGGGCACGCCGCACAGAACGAAAAGCGAAACGAGGAGTGGCGGGACCGACGCGTCAGCGGCACATTCAAGTTTAACCTAACCGTCACCTACCTCGCGACGGAAGTTATTGGCGTGCAGCGACGGTGCAGTTTCCGCAGAGGCGCAGCGAAGTGTCTCATTGCGCCTAGCTCTGCGTGCCGGCGTTAATGAGCGCCACCGTCTACTACACGCAGTTCGTACGTCTACTACACGCTGGGGGGGGGGGGGGGGGTGCCAACCACTTTTACCATAAGCAACGTGACGATGCAAGTCAAGAAGTGAGCAGTCCAACGCGATTCCTGTCCTGGAGGCTGGAGGCACCTGTTCTTCGGTACAGGTTTGTGAAATGAGGGAAACACACCCACGTATGGAAATGCCCATGCATGACAACAATTTTATGATTCCTGGTTATGCCTTGCAGGGATGAATCAGGATTATGCACCACGTTCTTCGTTAAGAAATTCGGAGGAACCGACATGAAAGTAGGAGTATCAAAGGTAAGTTGTTTTTAAGTCACTCGCACAAAGCTTCTTTTTGTTCGGCGCGGCCTAATACGGTGTCCGGCGCCTCGACAGGGAACGCTCCGGGCACGCCGCACGTAACGAAAAGCGAAACGAGGAGTGGCGGGACCGATGCGTCAGCGGCACATTCAAGTTTAACCTAACCGTCACCTACCTCGCGACGGAAGTTATTGGCGTGCAGCGACGGTGCAGTTTCCGCAGAGGCGCAGCGAAGTGTCTCATTGCGCCTAGCTCTGCGTGCCGGCGTTAATGAGCGCCACCGCTCCCCCGCCTCCCACCGGCCTATAAAAAGAATCGCTCTCTCATCGTGCGTCACACACAAACCCTAGCGCCTCTCACCCCAACCCTAGCCGCCACCATCTCATCAAGAGTCGACGCCATGTCTGGTAGTGGCGGAGGCTGAGGTCGCGGCCGTGATCGTGGCCGTGGCCGCGGCAGAGCTGCACGCTCGCCGTCGCCTGCGACACCGTCGTCTTCATCGTCGGACATGCAGGAGGAGGAGCGGCAAGTGATGTTCGAGTTTATCGTCGTCCTCAAGGGCGACCCACTCGGCATCCAGAAGCTGTCGGACAAGTTCGCCAGCGATGAGACGGGCTCGCTGCATCTGCGGGAGGTTGCATCAGGCTGCTGCCGGTGGATTGTGGACGTGATCTTCGACGTGCGCGCCAAGATGTATCTCCACACGGGCTGGGAGAAGTTCGCGCGCTACCACCACCTCCAAGCCGGCTTCGTGCTCACGTTCTCCTACCTTGGCGAGGCCGACATGAGCGTCAAGGTGTTCGACGAGACGCGCTGCCGTCGGCACTACCACGGCGACAACGCCGAGAACGGCGACGACTGAGTGTTGTTTCTTCGCAGCAAAAATAGGCACGAAAATTTATGGTTATTCTGCCTCGAAAGAACCAACAGGGGTACCGTCAACAACTAGATTTTGCAATTTGGGTGACTAGGTGTTGCTGCTGCCGTCCAGGGCCAACGTCGTGGCCGCGGCCGCAACACAGCTAGGCTGCGAGGAGCATCCAACGACGGCCTCCACGTCAGCAGGGCCGGCCCCAACTTGCGCCAGCAGACATTGCAAGCTATGGGGGATCAGAAATTTGTTCAGATGCATTTCAGAGAGAATGGTCTATCGCAAAGGGGGCGGATCTAAGAGAAATAGCCGGTGCGTGGGGGAAAGGGCTTACCTCGGGTACAGATCTCCGAAGAACTCGGCGGCCATCCCGCGCACACAAGCCGCAAGCAGAGCACTGAATCTTCCCGGCTACCCGCTCCCCTCGCTCGATCCTGATCCTGTTCCTGTTCTAGACACGCGCTCTCTGTCCTGGACTTCGTCACCCAACCTGTTCATAGAATTTAATGCGTCGCTGCCGTCCATGTATAATACGACTTGCCACGCTGGCCGACCCGTTATTACCATACAGCATTTATTGGCCACAGCTGCAACCAGGACCGCACGTCGCGTATTGCGATATCCAGACCACCCTAGCCCGGGCGCTATTCGTCCGCCCTCCTAGTGTAGTTGCTTTTTAGTTTTAGGATAGCACGTTAGTGCATAGCCACTTCATGTGTTCTCTCTTTTTAAAGGTTGATTTATGTATCAACTATATGTGACCCATGATGTATTTTTCTATAAAACCTAAATTTTAAGAAAGTAATAAAATGTTGCATGTATTAACCTACACAAAGGCTAAGCTGCCGCCTCCTTTGTGGGAATAAAATTACTGTAATAAAAATCAGACAAGAACTGTTAATACAAGCGAACAACACTCCACACATCTAACTTCCTAACCATCTTAGTAAACCAACAAACTCTCTCAACTTACTATAATCACGAGCTGGTGATAAGGGCATCTTCAGCGGGGCGACGCATATTTATGTCCGTTTGCGTCGGGCACGGACAGAAAAAACGTCCGCATGTCCGCATGCGTCCGCATTTATTTGACCGCATGCGTGATTAGAGAGGAGAGAGAGGGAAAGATTCTGTTTGTGTGGCTAGGAATAAGCGCATGCGTGATTAAAGGAGGAGAGAGAGGGCTGCATGCAGCCCAACCAGACACAAACGGACACGCGGACGCGTCCGCATAGACGCATTCCTGACGCATATTTGGTCTATGTTTGCGTTAGGACGGACACTGCGGACGTTTTGCGTCGCCCCGCTGGAGGGCGTTTTTTGTCCGCGCAGACGCAAATGGACGAAAAACGTCCGTTTGCGTCGCCCCGCTGGAGATGCCCTAAGTAGATCATCCCATCGCAAGGAAGACCCCACTGAACAAACGCGATAATGAATCAGGTCCATCAAGCTGCCGCGAAATCTTTCCGTGTGAAACAGGGTAATTATTGTACACATGCGAATCGGGTCTATCAAGCTGACTCGTCTCAGCTGGATGCGCATCATGCATCATGCCTGACACGATTGAATAAGGAAAATTACTATGTACCGTCTACCAGTCGTCCGATCGGTCCAAGAAAGTAGAAGCACGACCATACCATGCATCTTCTAGTTGCGGTACGCGCGCACCAGCTATGGTGACAGGCGAGTACATCGGGCTGCCTGCTTGTTTTCGAATAAAGAAACCAACATCTTTTACAGACGTTAGATCAACTTACTCAAACGTAATGTATGACTACTTCCTCCTCGAAAGGACCGGTCATGTTTTGGTGTGCCTCTATGGCGACTGGCGATATGCCATTCTAATCTCTTCTCGCTCTCCGTCTTGGTTGATTTCCATCCAGTTTCCTCATCCAAATCCAGCCCTCCTACTCCCGTCCTCTCTCTCTGGCTCCAATTTCGCCCGAAGTCCCTCTATCCATCCCCTCTTCATCCCCTCTCCAGCAACCCTAATATATTCTCCTTTTCCTAATCTGCTCTGGACTGATGGAGCGTTTTCAGCAAGAAGAAGAAGGTAAAGATTCGGATCAGCAGGCGCAGTATGCATCCGCAGAAGTGCCAGATCTAGCGATGACCCTACAAGCCATGAGCCTTGCGGAACCAGGGCTATGTCGACTGCAAAACAACCAAGAGATGCAGCAGCAAGACTTGGATTTCTCTTTCTGTCTTCTCATGAAAATTGCCTGTACTGGAGGAACACCAAGGAATATTTCGCAGCAGTCTGTAGAACAAGCCATGTTGAGAGCGTGGGGAGACAGATTCTATGCGATTTCTCAGGTATCAAAATCTGTCTTTATGGCTCATTTTAGATCCCAAGAGGACATGCTTTCAGTTTACACTAGACAGCCTTGGGTGATGAATACGGAGACTCTGCTCCTGGAATGGTTTGATCCAAATGACAATGCAAACTCCAGCAGTGACTACAAATTTGATCATATTTTTGTCACTGTTAGAGCTTATGGAATTCCTAGAGATAGAAGATCACAAGTTTTGCTTCTAGACATTCTGAACCAAGTTGGATTAGCCTCTGATTTTCATATTCGGCAAGATTCCAATTTATTTGCAAAGCAGGACTATATATGGGGAGTAGCCAAGCTGAAGGTCAGCAATCCAGTTAAAGACAGAGCAATTGTTCCATATGCTGATAACTCCACTGGATTAGCATATCTGCACTATGAGAAAATTCGTAGAATCTGCCTGTTCTGTGGTGTTATGTTTCATACTGTGCAAAACTGCAGTTTTAGAACAAACTTGATTGCAGAGATATCAAGGAGCAGGCAAGCTGGGCCTGACATTCCTGTTCAAAGATTTGGTCAATGGATTATTGATGAGAAGCACATTCCACCGGAAGTAATTCAAAGCACTAGAACTGGAAGCACGGGAGGAAATCAGCCAGGGAATGCAATTCTAGGAAGGCTGCAAAGGCTTTTTGCTGAAGATCCAAAAGGAAAAAGGAAGGTAACTGCCGTGGAAGAACAGAAGAACAGGACGAACTCAAGGAATCAGGGGCAAATCCATCTATCCAGTGCAGCAGTCAACATTGGTCAAGCCACTACCACTTGGGGGAATAGTCTACACAATTCTCACAACATTGTTCATCCTTCATTTGGTCAGCACAACGGTGAAAGAGGTGATGCTCACCTCCATGGACGCCACCTAAGCCTCCCACCAAGTACAACACAACAACGCAGACAACCCATTAATGAGTCCGAAAGAGTCGTTGAAGGAACGTCTGTCAGAAGGGAAGAAGCTGCTACTCAAACACACTCGGAGATTCTCTGTCTAGATATGGGCACACGAATCACTACAGGAGAGACAGCTGCGGAAGAGCCCAACTCTACTTCTTCTCCAAGCCTGCCTATGGAGGAAACAACAAACATTCAGCATAGGCCACTTTTGGGTCAGGAGAATTGCCCGAATCTAACACCTCAGACTGCTCCTCTCTCTACTCATGTTCAGCAAGAGGGACTGCCTATAGTCTCGTCTTCAACCCCAGATATCTCCGGCCACCAAAACTACCCGTCTCCATCCCTTCCCAATGAGCACGCCTCTTCTAGTTCCCAATTCCACACTCACCAGACAAGCTGCTCGCTTCTCCCCAATGCTCCTCCTATGCAAAGACCACCCCCAAAACGGCCTTTCCCCACCTCAAGCCCCAACTCGTCTCCGCTAGCTAAGCGCTCCACGCCGGCCATTGGTTTTGGAGGCCAGTATAATCCGGTCACCGCTGCACATCTTCCTCCAGGTGTCGCCATTGGAGCCGGAATACTTGGAGTGGGCCCAAGAGGAGGAACAGAGGCTGATCAAGGAACAACCTCTACTCAGGCAAGAGATCCCGCAAGGCCAAGCTTTAGAACCAACACCACCGCAGCAGAAGGCCGGTCTCGCCGTCGTCCTAGTGGATGGGATGTGGAGATTAGCCCCCAATCTGGAGCTCATAATGCATCTTCTACGGGGATTACTTTCTATCAGCCTGGCTCTGCCACTTGGCAACGTATCGAAGGAGCTGACACAAGGGGACAGGGCGGCCCTCTTCGCCGAAGCAGGAGCAATACTATAGGGCCGATGGTGCACCCCTATTCTCCTTCACCTCGCCGCTCGCCTGCTCGAGCTAGCTCGGGAATGGCAGGAGACCACAGTTTCTACCCCCCACGATTGGCTTCGCCATCTTACTCGGTTGGCACACAAGATTCTAGCTATGAAGCTCTCTCCCCTACACAGATGGCTACTGACTACTACATGAGTCCGGTTGTTGCTCATGGCATTGCTGATCAAGGAGGCCAGGAAGAAGTTCGACCTGAAGCTCAATCTCAAATCGATTATGCACACACTCAAGATTCACAGCAGGTTGATTGCCTTCAAGATGGTTCTCGAAGGGATGTGGAAATGGATCATAAGGCTTCGGCGCCAGCCTCTAAGGCGCCACGGGCGCCATGAGGGCCATCGGATGGAACTGCCAAGGCATTGGCAGGAGCCTAGGCAGCCCTAAGATGCTTCATCTTGCCAGAATGATCCATGCAACAAAGCCCCAGGTAACTTTCATTTCTGAAATCAAATCCTCTAAGATAACCGCTTCTGATCTTGTTACTAGGTTTAATATGTATGATAGTATTGTAGTGCCTTCTCGAAGACGCTCGGGAGGGCTCGGCTGATGTGGACGAATGAAGTTCAAGTTTCTGTTCATAGCTTTGGGTTCCATGTTATTCTAGCTACTGTAGTTAATAGAGCCACTAGTATGCAGTTTGGTTTAGTTTGTATATATGGCGACCCTTACCACCGTAGCACTAGCCAAATTTGGGATCAGATTGCCTCTTTTGTGTATGATAATGCTGCCATGCCTCTTTTGTGCATCGGAGATATGAATGAACTCTTGTATGATTCTGATAAAAGCTCCCCAAGTGTTAATCGCTCACGTATGAATGCTTTCCGCCTGTTAGTTAAACATTGTGGTCTTTTCGACTTGGGTTTTAGTGGTCCAGCTTACACCTGGACAAATAGGCGCTACTCTTCTAATCCAACTTTTGAAAGACTTGATCGTTGTCTTGTTAATGCAGAATGGTGTGATGTTTTTCCTAATACTAATGTGTATAACATGCCCCTTATTCATACTTTAAGTGATCATGCTCCCATTCTGCTATCTACTGATGGTCAAGCTCGAAAAGTAAAACAATCTTTCAAGTTTGAAAACTGGTGGCTTAAGGAGGATGATTTCCAAACTCATGCTAAATCCATTTGGACAAAAAGTATAAACAGACCTTTCTCTGCTAGAACTAAAAACCTTGCAGGTGCTCTTAAGATTTGGTGCAGGAAAAAGAAACCAATCCAGGAAGAGCTGAAGGAAATTGAAGAGAAAATTAGACAAATTCAAATGCAACCATTGCAGGACCAAGACCACTCACCTGAGGCCCAGTTGGCAAGTAGGTATGAACAAAGCATAACAAAACTCACTGAATTCTATATGCAGAGAGCAAAGAAAAACTGGATAAAAGATGGAGACAGGAACACGGCTTACTTCCACAAGGCAGTTACAAAGAGAAGGAAAAGAAATACCATTGTCTCAGTAAAGGATGAAAATGATGTCATTCAACATATGCCTGACAAAATCAGCAATACATTTGTGAATTATTTCAGACACATATTTGCTTCTACAAACACTAACCATGGCAGGCCATTCCTACATACTCAACCTCCGGCTACAGAACACAATTATACTTACTCTATTCCAGGAAAGCAGGAGCTATGGGAGACCTTGAAAGAAATGAAGAGAAATGCCTCGCCAGGACCGGACGGCTTCAACGTTGAGTTCTACCTTGCCACATGGAGCTGGATAGGAGATGACGTATGCAACCTGGTAAGATCTTTCTTTCATACCGGAGTCCTTCCTACTCATATTAATGATACACATATTGCTTTAATCCCTAAAAAACTTGTACCCATTGTTCCAGCTGACTACAGACCCATTAGCCTCTGTAATGTGGTTTATAAACTAATTGCTAAATGCCTTGCTAATAGACTAAAACCACACTTGCCTGATTATATCCATCCTGCTCAACAAGCTTTCATTGAAGGGCGTCGCATCAGTAATAACATCATCATAGCCCAAGAAATAACTCACTCCTTTGCCCTCTCTTCTTGGAAAGATAAAGCCTTTATGCTTAAAATTGATCTTGCAAAGGCTTTTGATCGTATTGAATGGAATTTCATCATCCATGCTCTCGCACGTAAAGGGTTACATGGTCATTTCATAAATTTGATACATGCCTGCATCTCTTCTCCTACTTTTTCTGTCATTATTAATGGTCAAACCTTTGCGACTTTCAAAAGTGACAGAGGCATCAGACAAGGCTGTCCCTTATCCCCATATCTTTTTGTCCTTGCTATAAATGAGCTTTCGATTGCCTTGCAGGAAGCAATGTCTAATACTTCTCTTCAAGGCATAATTCTCGGTCCGAATTGCCCGCCGGTTCACTCCCTTCTTTTTGCAGATGACTTACTAATTTGTGGTAAGGCAGATGTTCACGAAGCTACAGTGGTCAATGCTATCCTTCAGTCTTTCTGCACTCTTTCTGGTCAAACTCCTAGCTGGGCTAAATCAGGTATTATCTTTAGTAAGCATGTTGACTCAGCAACCATCAACGATATTCGTCAAATTTTCCCGGTTGAACTCATTGACTCCTCTTTCATTCACCTTGGTCATCCTCTAATTTTACCAAGCAAGGAAAGGGCTTCAGCATATGATTTTGTTCTCGACAAGTTCAAAACCAAACTCACAACTTACAAAGCAGATCACCTATCTCATGCAGCTCGACTTCAACTCATCCATTCTGTCTTTGCCTCGATCCCGGTTTATTATATGTCCAATATCTTGTTCCCCAAGAAGTTCATAGCCAAGCTGACGGCGATCATCAGAACCTTCTGGTGGACAGGTGTTCGAGAGGATAAGTCAAGCAAGGCACTTTGTTTAAGAGCCTGGAAGGACATATGCACTCCAAAAAAAGAAGGAGGTTTAGGAATCAGAAACTTCCAAGCTGTTAACCAAGGATTGATTCTCATGGCGGCTTGGCGCTTAGCTCAAAACCCAGAAGACTATCTCCACAAAATCCTCAAAGCCAAATATTTCCATGACTCATCTATTTGGCGACCAAATTCAAATGCCCCGAAATCAGCTTTTTGGACCTCCATCTTAAAAGTGCTTCCCATCCTTAAAGCCCACTCCTATTACCAAATCACTCAAGGCAATTTATCAATATGGAGCACTCCTTGGTGTCAGCAATGGACCACGATTTACGACAATCTCATCATTCAGCAGCCCACCTTTAGGTACCCAGCTCAAGTGAAAGATCTTTGGATTCCGAATCAGCAGGCTTGGAATGTTAATCTGGTGGAGTCTCTCTTCCAGCAACCTATGGCTAGCTGCATCTTTCAAACACCGATTATTCCTTCAACCGAGCAAGACTTACTTTGTTGGAAACTAACTCCGAATGGCAAATGTAACTCTAAAAGTGCCTACTATGCTTGCTTACAAAACTTGCAGGAAACGGGAGAACCGCGACCGAGGCAGGTTTCGTTACAAACTACTAATCTCTTAAAACAGGTTTGGAAAGCAAAAGACATCCTGCCAAGAATCAAAGCTTTTGCCTGGCGCTTCCTACGCAGAGCAATACCCACAGGAGCTCGAGCAGGCAAATACTCCAAACATATCAGTAAGTTTTGCTGCAGGTGCGGACTAGAAGAAGATGATATTCATCTATTTTTCACCTGTCATTTCGTCAAAGCTGCATGGTTTATTGCCCCTTGGTACTTAAGAACTGAAGTTATAACCCAACATGCTCCTTCTTTGACTCACATTCTGCTTAATATTATGGACACACCTAATGCTTATGCAACTCTTGCAAATGTTCTTACTTTTATGTGGTGTATATGGAAATCAAGAAATGACTGCCTCTTTAACAGGAACAAGGGTGAACCATACCAAATTTATATCAATGCTCAGGCACTAACAAGGAACTTGGAACTACTTGATCCTTTGAATGTTTCCATGCAGGACAATTCTACTACTCATAAGGCAAATCATCGAACGGGCGAACCAACTCAAGGAGACACTATAGCTACTGTTTGGAACATTGCAGGCCCAAGAGTTTACTCGGACGCAGCGTGGAGAAGCAAAAAAGCCCCAGGTGACGAAGCAATAGGAGCTACTGGAATCGGAATCTTCATCCAATTTCAAAGAGAAGACCAGAACTTCAACATTATGATCCAGGCTTCGACAGATCATTGTTCTTCGGCTTTGCAGGCAGAGGCCAAAGCTATGCAGCTAGCAACATCAGTCTCAGAAGCTCTGCATCTTACTAGGACAACCTTCCTGACGGACAACTTAAGCTTGGCAAAGGCGGTTGCAGATCGGAAAATTGACACCCACCACCTGCACTGGAACTGCAGGGACACGCTGGCTATCATTCTCAATTCCTTTACAAAACAACAAAGCCAGGTGTTCCATATAAAGAGAGACTTGAATGGTGTTGCTCACAACTGTGCTCATCAGGTGCTTAGGACATCCCTAGGTTCACCTATCCTAGACTGTTCTTCTTCAGCTCACAGCTCTCCTCACTGTCCTGCTATCTCTTCTCTCCTTGGAATAGATTGGCAGGGATTTGTAATACATGATGTACATTGTTGCTGAGTTGAGGAATGAAAATTTTGGCGCCTCCGGCGCCTTCTCTGTTCAAAAAAAAAAAAAACTTACTCAAACGTACAAACAGATCCTTGTTTTCAAACATACAGGAACATCAAATCGATGGATTCGTATCTACAGGGCACTCACACATGTCAGACGTGGATGATCATGCATAGACTTGCCGCACACGGCACCTAGCGTGTTGGAATTAGGTATCCTGCAACTATATTCAAGATTACTTGAATTTATTTTATATTTCGAATATCTCATTGTGAAAACATTCATTTACTTGGCATGGAATTAAATATACTTGCTGAAATATACTTTATGCACGGTCATGTCTAAGGAAGTTGGTCGATTATCAATGGAATACAATATATTGTGTATATATTGAAAGGACTACCCATGTACATTGATAATTGGAAGGAAAGGTCATGGATTAGGTTACGAGCCTAATACCGACCTGCATGATTAATGGAACTTAGATATGATCATGACGCATTGCTCACAGGTGTGTTCCAGGGACGGAATCCGTTAATAGATAAATTATATCGTGGTTGTTATTTTGATCTGAACTCTATCTCAGAAACTAGTTTAAAAAACTAGAAATGTTATCTGTATAAGAGGTGGACTCTTTGGAAACACAGTATAAGAAGATTTCTACCCATAGCCTCAAATATGCGAATTGTGAGCAGGACCACAAATAAGCGCAGAAGAATAGAGGGTAGACCGCAAAACCTAACGTTGATATCAGAGCAAGGTGCGCCGAACGTGTTGGCCGCCGGAATATCAACTTCGGTTAGCCATCACTAGTATCGCTGGGTCTGCGTTGGTGCCGACGGAATTAGATCGGCACCGGAATTCTTCCTCCGCCGCCCTAATCTGCTGTGAACTCTGCCTACCGTTGAGCCGTAATCCGCTGCAAAACTCTCCCGCCGCTCGACCTAATCCGTCCGAGCTCTATCGCCGGGTCTCCATCAAATCGATTTGCTCAATGGCTCAGTCAGAAGCTTCCGCTCCACCCGGCCACTCTAGTTTTTTACTCTGCTCGATCTACACAATCGCCCCAAGCGGTGTGTGCCGATCGAGCTCATAGCGATTCTTCACTACTCATGAAAGCAAAGTGAGGATCGAGGAAGCAAAGTGAGTTACGATTTCTTATTCCGCACGAGGATCGAGGAAACATAAGCTGGCTTGCCGCTTTGATTCTTCACTACTCATGAAGCTGGGTCAAGCGATATCATTACTGCAACCTTTTACTGGTTGGGTTGCCGTCGGTTCCGCGATTTCTTACCACTCTCGCTGGACTTGTTGGACGCGAGCATACTTGCGGCCCTGGAATCCTTCACGTGAAGCTGCCTGCTCTATTCTTACGCACAGAGGGCTCTAGAACAATCGGTAACGCTTGTTTATTTTCTGCTGAGAATATTGATTAATGGTAGTACTACTTGTCTACTTCATGCTGGCACAAGTACGGGAGGGCTACTGTCATGTGTTTTGGTCTTTGGTTCATCCCGGAAATCACAGAAAACAGCTAGGAATTAACTTGCATACCTGAAGTCTGGAGGTGGATTAGTATTTTGTCCTCTCGCTTTCACATTGTCGAAGCAAATATGTATGGACAATATTTCTGAGCTGCTTAGTGTTTCTGATTCATTGTTTGGATTTTTTTTTTGAACACAAAGGACCAGAGGGCCCTGGAATCTGTATTATAGATTACAGTGGAAATTACAGTGGAGTATTCCAGTGCCGATCGAGTCCTTGGTCGACGCCGATGAAGGTTGACTCTCCGGCGTGGCCGCCGCTGCCTCCGTCGGGGACGAAACCACTTGGGGAAGCCGCAGTGATGGACGCCACACCGAGGCCGATGAAGATCCTCACCCGAAGGAGGAAGAAGAAGCTCGTGCCCTGTTGGCCGAGCGCAGAAGGGCCACCCTTGTGGCCGAAGATAGCCGCGGCAGAAAAGCGCCACCGCTTGGGAGCTGCTGCCTGGATCACAGATTCCAAAGATCCACCGGACCACCACCTGCAGACGCCGGCGACGATGCGGCCGTCCAGAACCTCTCCCTCGCCACCAAGGCCGGCCGAGAGGAGGGGAGGAGCAGCATCACACCGGAGAAGGTGGATGCGCTTATTGAAGCAGGGGCTCACCATTAGAGGAAACACTGTCTCCTTCCTCCATGGAAGCTTGCCCGCTGCGCCGCGCAGATGCGCCAGAGCAACGGAAGACCCCCCCCCCCCCCACACACACACACCTAGCAGATCGACTGGATTTGTCTCTATCTCTCCCCTTCTCCTCGCCTCCACGGCCGGCCAGAAAGAAAAGAGACATAAAGACAGCAGCAGAGATTGCTGGACGGCAACCCTTGACCTTATTGACGGAGATAGTTGCGCTGGCGACGGAAACCAGCAGCTCCACCCATTGGAGCTCGCCGGAGAAAAGCCACCACCGGTTGCACAAGATCTGGTCAACTGAGATCTGTGCACGCCTCCAGACACTGGCACAGCGGCCAAACCTACAACTATACACACTAAGAGGGCTGACACGTAGCCTCAGCCACTCTCCGGCGGCAACGCCGCCAGAGAGGGCCTTGGACCGGCTAGATGCGGTGGAGAACCGCTCAGGTACTGTAGCTGGGCGAGAGAGGGGGAGGGGGGAATGAGAGCTCCTTGATGGGGGAAATGAGAGCTCCTTGGTCCCACGGTTTGGAATGGACTTAATGCTATCAATCAATACGTCTGGACCGGGAAAGCTTGATTCTTTTAGCTGGTGAATATGAGAGTGAACAGATTACGTGGAAAGTCATGCGTAACCTAGAAAAACATTTCTTTGAAGACTTATCTTTTATTGAGCATCATTGTATTTCGGAGGAAATTGGAACACGCTCCGACGACAAGCCATGAGGCACGTTTCTCGTACTGAAATTGGCATTTTTTTTAAGGAAAATGACGAAACTCCTTGGAAAGGGAATTTAACTATATACTCAACAGTATGTCCCCACTGTTATTGTTTCCACTAAGTATTTGCTTATGACTACTTCTCCACATTGTTTGGATTTTTTCATTGTGTCACAGCAAGCAAACATATTGTGGGAATACATCACCATATATTTCTCTAGATTTTATATATTGTATTAATATGATTACTGATCCCTTAACTAAGCTTCTTAGTTGGTAGGTATTTGGTAATCATGTTAAATCTACGGTTGATGAATATTTGAATGATCGTTTTGGACAAGTGGGAGATGTTGGAATTATGTGTCCTGCAACTATATTCAAGATTACTTGGAATTATTTTATATTTAGAATACCTCACTGTGAAAATATGCATTTACTTGGCTGGAATCAAATATACTTGCTGTAATATACTTAGTGCACGGTCATGCCTTAGGAAGATGGTCGATCATCAATGAAATACTATTGTGTATATATTGGAAAGACTACTAGGGTACATTGATAATTGGAAGGAACCTGGTCATGGAATAGGTTACGGCCCTAATACGAACCAACCTGCATGATTAATGGAACTTAGACATGATCATGGCGCATTGCTCACAGGTGCGTGTTCCAGGGATGGAATGGGTAGAATCCGTTAATAGACAATTATATCGTTGTTGGTAATTTGATCTGGACTCTATCGCTAAAACTAGTTTAAAGAACTAGGAATCTTATCTGTATAAGAGGTAGACTCTTTGGAAACACAGTATAGAAAGGTCCCTACCCCTAGCTTCAAATATGGGAATTGTGAGCGGCATCACGGAAAGAATAGGGGGTATTCCGCAAAACCTAACACCTGGGCTGTTTGATCCTCGGTTGCCTAGATCGGGTGGACACGCTGAACTTCACTGCGGGTTAAGGCTTTAGGTACATAATACTTGGAGAGGGAATAACTTCAAGTTGTGTGTACCATTGTACCCTGCGTTGGCCCTAGATGTCTAATTATGGAGGAAAGTAACAATAACCAGTGGATCCATGCATGTACTACAAGAGAAGGGAACTTTTAGAACTTGGTCTAGGTGAGTCCATTCGTTGAAACTTAACGGTAATCGTATTTGTAAGTTCTGATTTTTATTATAAAAATCATGTACATAGGCATGGGGTAGAAACTTAATCGTGCCTTTTTTTCATAAAATATATGGCCAAGAGTAACATGTGTAAAAAATCAAAAAATGAGAATGTTACGATATAAGTTGAACCTAAACTTTCAACAAGCTTGAATGGTCATAAATATTTATGAAAATGTATATCGACTACCAATACACATACAAGTGTGATTTTTCCATTAATTTTCAAAGCTTAGACTAGTGATTTTTTTTTTAAAAAAAAGTGGAATCACATGAATCTAGGTCTATTTAGAATTTTACATAAGCTCGCCCAACCATACAAACCTTTAATTAAGAAATTAAGTGCATCTTACGGAAATATCTTCTGTAAGTTTTAGATTTGATTTATACGTCTTTTGTTATGTGAATTGTTATTTCTTCTCGAGATACGTACTACTTCTGACTTGTCAATGATAGTGTTTTACCTATAAGCGGCGCAAACGCCCTTTTAATTAAAAATATATTACGTAGTACGTGTAAGTACGAAAACATTGTGCTCAACCTAGCTTGGATACTTAAACGCCTCTTATAAAGTATTTGTCTACTTTACTAGTGTTCGGTATTGTTTAAATCGTTTCCATCCAGAACGATTTCGAAGGGTAGGGCCGTTTTTACAGTTATTACATTGTAGAAGGGTAAGATAGTTACTGCAGTTGTTGCATTTCGCATGTCTGCCCTGGTTGTATCGATCCCTCCTGCACTGCCACGCCAATCTCCCTCCTCGCTCGTCCAACCGTCACTACGCCTCCTCCTCGCGTCGCCCAAACTAGGGTTTCGCAGCTCGTGACCTAGCTTAGTTCCATTACAGCGTGGACAAACATAACATTTTGTACCATCAGCCAAATTTTGCATGAAGTTGTATGGAAATGCATATGGTGGATAAGTTGTTGTATGAGTGGTGCAATTACCTCTAGGTTAATTCATTACTTGTCTCTATCTGTGTCCTTGTCGCGCCCGTATGTACCTGCCAACCTGCCGCCCAATGCCATTGAGTCAAAGTTAGAGTTTGGTACATCAACTCAAAGTTAGAGTTTGGTACGTCAGGGGATCTTCATCCCTTGGAATGCTATTAAAACCGTAGCGAACAGCTCGCGCGACTGTACTCTATTCATAAGTCAGTGCAAATTCCCCACGGTTGGCGAATTCTGTTCACCTTTGGATTTTATTTATCTTGGCCGTGTACGTCCCGGCCGAAATTAGGCTTTGTCTGATGTTGCTGTAACGGTTTAATTTATTAATTTGACATGCATAACAGAACACAATCATTATCACATCATGATTTGGATAGGTCTGAACTCAATGTACGCATAATAACAACGACATTGCAACAAATCACAACCAATTATGCTTCTCAATAAATTTACAGGAAGGTGCGGGTCCTCACTGAAAATAAACAAGAAAATCGTGCATGAACTTGATAGGATCAAGTCCAAGAAGGAATCAATGAACATATGGTAGCTGGGTTGTCGCTCTACACATACGGATGCAATAGTGGTCTCGCGCCTTCAATTTTTTTTTAACGAGGCCTTCAAACTAAACTAGCTGTATGGCTGTGCTTCATGCTAGCTCGTAGGTTGAAGCGGGATCGGACCATGTTATATGCCCCTGTCACATTCTTAATTTATCAGTTCTACGTTCTCGAGGGTTTCTGTGCCCTAGTAGATGTATTCCGATAAGCGCACACCGCCATAAGAGTATTTTCAAACGGAGATCAGGTCTTCCGATATACACAGCTGAACAGGCCGGAGGTGAGGGATGTAGGTGAATCCTAGTTTGGGATGCTAAAAAGAGCATAGTTCAGACCGACACATGTAGCTGGATTCGATTAAGTTGTATACAAGATGTACCACCTATGCCACATAACGGATGTTGACCGCCTAAAAAAGAAGTTTGTAAACGAATTAATCTGCTTTCAAGAGAAATAAACATTTCAATCATCGTCATACTACATCCATACCGTCTTTAGAGCATCTCCATTCTCCAGACGTGTCCCCCAAAGCGTCTTCCAAAGGTATTTGGGGTGCATCGGATAAAATTTTGTTCCCAGCCGCGCGCCCCAAAGCCTCCTTCCGTCCGACGCGGCCCAATACGGTATCCAGCGCCCCGAGCCTGTCCTCGGTCCACAGGGGATGCTCCGGATGCGCCTGACACAACGAAAAGCGAGGCGAGGAGACGCGGGACATTGCCTAATTTCGGCCGGGACGTACACGGCCAAGATAAATAAAATCCAAAGGTGAACAGAATTCGACCCCCTCTCCTGCCACATCGCGCCTCTCCTGCGGCGCATTTCTCCCTCCTAAAAGATTTCACCTCCTCTCCCGCCGATTCATTTCTCCCTCCCGCCGTCGCTACTCCCTCCCTCCCGCCGCCGCTACCCTCTCTCATTTGTGGCGCCGCCGACAGGCCCCAAAAAATGGCCAAGAAAGCGGCCACCAAGCAGTCGGGGAATGAGATGAAAGGGCTGAAGGTGCCGTTCGCGAAGCCGCGGAAGGCGCCGGCTGCGAGGAAGAAGCTAGAAGGCTGGACCAACGACAAGTGGGAGCAGGACTGCATGCTTCGCAAGATGTCGACGGCGGAGCGGATGGGACGACGGGTGGTGCAGCAGGAGAAGAAGTCGGAGGCGGCGCGTGCGCACCAGAAGGCGTTGGCCGCGTGTATCGCTGCTACCAACGCGAGCCCATGGAATACGTCGGGGCCAGCGTACATTCCAGGAGTGGTGTCCCCATCGACATCCGGCTTCTTCAACGACAACCCTTATGGCACTCCCAGGTGCGTGACACCGAACTTGTCGCTGCGGTACGAGGATACGCTGCCACATGGTGGCTTCAACCCCAACATCATGTTCTACTCCCCGACGTATGACCAAGCGCCCCAGCGCCAGCTAGGCCCCGGTGCGGATGGCGCCCCGTTCACTGGGCGCAGGGGTTCGCTCGAATTCGAGGGCGCCGGTGGTGAGGAGGAGGAGGAGGAGCTGGTGGTGGAGGACGAGGGCGTCGATGAACATGTTCCATGGGTTCCATAACAAGATCGAGACCAGAGGAGAGAGCGGCACGAACGTCCGCAATGTGGTATGCCTCTTTCTACGAAAAGTTTTAGCGCCTAGTTTAATCTCGATCTGATTCAGCTTCCTCCGATTAGTTCGATCGCGCCATGGCGATGTACCGGAAGCACTCAGAAGGGAATAAGTCTTTCATGCTGATGCATTGCTATAGCAAGCTCAAAATGAACTAGAAATGGAGGTCGATGCATCATTCTTGTCGAAGGGGAAAGATACCATTGATCTGGATGCGCCGCTCGCAACATCGGCATAGCGCCCTATCGGCAACAAGGCTGCCAAGGCCTCCTTAGCCGACGCAGTGAAGACCGAGAAGACGCAGGCGTCGATCACACAGTGCCTCGCCAAGGTCTCCTTGACCCTACTCTGCCGCGACAAAAAAGCCGACGAAAGGTGGGTGGCGCTGCTCAAGAGGCAAGAGGAGAAGATGGAGCTCAAGAAACGCAAGGAGGACATGTCCCTGCTGACCGCGTTGACAGTTGGACTGTCTCCCCGAACGCGGGTGGCGCACAACTTCTACAAAGGCATGAACCTCGTCGACATCGAAGCCAAAATGGCGGCGGCCGAGGCAGCGGCAGCAACCCCACCCCCGAAGCAAGAGCCGGAACCAGGCGCGTCTACAACAACGTCTGCTAGTACACCTATGTAAGCGGCATCGGCATCTGCATCGGCGTCTGCCTCGGCGTCGGCGATGGAGCAGGCACACCGGGCAGAGCACGACGAGGTCGTCGTGATCGACGGGCCTATGTCGACTAAGGATGCGCTGCCAGCCTCGCCGAACCCCTTCTTCTAATTTATGTTAAATTGCACCACCGGTCGGTAATATGATCACGCATCCAGTACTTTGATCGCGGCTACTTCGATCGCGACGACTTGGGCGGGAACGATCTCTTTTGAATGTGAACTATTTGAATTTCTGTTTGGGGGACGCTCGATCCGACGTCGTTTGGGGACGCGGCTGGAGATGCTCTTAATACCCTCCACGCCACTTCACCATTATCCGTCATACTCCCTCCATAGCGTTTTATTAGGTATAACGTATTTCGAGAAAAAAAAACTTTGATTGTCAATTTAGTCAACAAAAATATAACATACATATATCATAAAAATTATATCATTGGAAAGTTTTCTAAATATGAATCCAATGTAATACCCTAATAAAGCGGTATGGAGATAGTAGCACCCACATATTTCCACCTTCAAGGAGGAGAAGAAAGGAAGGGGTCTGAGGCGGGTGGCCAGCGGCATTGCTAGGGTCAGGTTTAGTCGTTGTGAGGCGAGAAGAGTGTTGATGCCGGGATTTGGTAGGATGTTTGTGTTGTGAAAAAAGATTCTGCAGCATGCACCGAACCTACGCTAAGGACTAAAATAACCTAGACGTGAGGGGAGTGTTGAATATAAATACACTTCCTAGTCTCTTTCCACTAGTTCGTACTTTTGGTTCAATTGAGTCACCATTTTTATTCTCATTTATGTTGATGATATCATTATGACAAGATCTTCAGATGATGCTATCTCAGCTTTGCTAAAAAATCTCAACACCCACTTTGCTATCAAAGATTTGGGTGCTCTTCATTAGTTCCTTGGTATTGAAGTCAAAAGAACACATGATGGCTTGCTCCTTGCACAAGAAAAATATGCTCATGATCTTCTCACTCGAGTCGGAATGCTTGAGTGCAAATCTGCCCCTACTCCAATGTATCCATCCGATCCTCTCTCCCTTCATGAAGGTACTCCTCTTGGTCCTAATGTCTGCTCCAAGTATCGCAGCATTGTTGGTGCTCTTCAGTACGTCACTCTCACACGTTCAGATCTGTCATTTTCTGTGAATAAGGTCCGCCAATATCTTCATGCTCCTACCACTGCTCATTGGACAACTGCCAAACGTATTCTTCATTATGTTAAGGATACGTCACAGCTTGGTATTACTTTCCGCAAATCTTTCTCTACACTTCTCAGTGCTTTTTCAGGTGCAGACTAGGCGGGTTGTCTTGAAGATCGTCGCTCTACAGGAGGATTTGCTATCTTCCTAGGTCCGAATCTGGTGTCATGGAGTGCTAGAAAGCAAGTCACTGTGTCTCGCTCCAGCACAGAAGCTGAAAACAAAGCCTTATCCAATGCAACAACATAGTTAATATGGGTTGAAGCTTTTCTTCGCGAACTTGGTGCGAAGCTGCGAGAGAAGCATTGCTTATGGTGTGACAATCTGGGTGCCACATTCTTATCTGCAAATCCTGTTTTTCATGCCCGCACCAAACATATGAAATTGATTATCACTTCGTCCGTGAGCGTATTGCCAACAACACTCTTGACATCAAGTGCGCGTTTGGTAGCTCTCATGGGATTCCTACACCACTGCGCCAGCGAGATGGGCCTCCATGCACATTGAGAACGGGCCATGGGCCATCAAATGCTGGTCGTTTGGTATCCTGGGCGGCCATTTCTGCGCTGGAGAGGGAAGCCAGGCCCCATCGTTTGGTTGCCCGTTTCCAGCCCAAGATGCACGCAGGAAAATAGGAATCAGTTGTTTGGTTGCTCAAATCATAGTTCCATATCCTTACCACAATTCAAATAGGGTGAGATTACCATGCCATAGCATGTTACATACGATCAGACACCATTCAGAAGAACAAGATCCTGACGATAACCACGATGAGGAAGGCGATGATGTAATATTTGACCCGACCGGGACGTACCATCGGAGGTGCTCCTTGTAGATCATGTACTTCCTTCCGCGGTAGCCGTGCTAATGGTACCGCCTCATCGATGGCCTCGATATTCCGAGAACTCCTCTTCCAGGAAGGTGAGGTACTCTTGTTGTGCCTCCTCCAATGTTTCATACCCTCGGTAGCTGTTGTTGGAGTAGCCATTGACCTAGTCTTAACGTACCCTCCATGAGCTATAGATTCCTCGAACCCATCCGCGGAACACCACATACCACTAGCACGACATAAGAAGAACAAGGTAATCGATCACAACCATGAACCAATTCATAACAGAGCAATAGAACCACACAAGTGTTGACAACAAATGATGAACTAACGAGGGCATGCATGATCATTCCAAAAGTGGATCACAAGTTCATCCTACACTACTATGGTGTCATCCTACCACCACAACAAAAGTAGGTGTCATCCTAACATCGCAAGTTCACCATCACCTGAGGGTTAGTATATACCACCTCATCATAGTTACAAAAGGGGCCATCAAATGTTTTTCAACCCTAGCTACTGACAAAATGTACATCATCAGCATCATTATCATCAAGTTCATCACCTCCATGCATGCATCCCCTAAAACACCCCCTCAAGGGCATCACTACACCTTGTAGTGGTACTTCGCAAGGTAGTTCCTTAGCCAAAGGATGCGGTGTGGCTCGATCATGCCCACAAAGCTGCAACCCTGGGCCTTATGGTCAACGAGGTGGCTCGGGGCGGCCATGAGATTATCCTCGGCAAAGCCAAGCATGTACATGACCGCATTGTACAGGTTAGGGTGCATGTCCATGGGCTTGTTGTCCCTGATGGCTTGTGCGATGTCCTTCACAGCAACAATCATGTTGGTGAAGGCCACCAGCTCGTCATCGGTGAAGGCGCCTCTCTTCCTCTTGCCGGCGGTCACCTTCTCAGGCGCGTCGTCAGCCTTCTCAGGTGGCCCATCGAGGTTGATCGTGTCGGAATCCTGGGTTTCATCATCCTCGGGTGAAGGATTTGCTGCAGCCGAGCCCAGGGGCTCACTGGATCCCAAGGCGTACTTGCTGGTGGTGAGGCTGAAATAGAAGATGGTATGAATCTCATCGTAGTTGGAAATGGGCACATTCATGAACTCCGCGTCCTTTGGGTGATCCTACGATATGAATGGACAATGATGTTAGTTCTACTCGTGGCTGGTCAAAAGAGTTAGTGAGGTGGACTGAGCATGCTCACCGCGACGTGCCCGCAGTAGTGCTCACCCTCAAGGTGATGCATTTGGTGTCCTCGCACCACTGAGCCCCGCTTAGATCGCGAAGCATGGTAATAGTGAGCCAACTCTGCCTCCACTTCCTCAGGTGGTTGTGCACCTGAGTGGAGCACACGGAGACACCACAGTGTTCAAACAGGCCCTTCGCCACAACAGTCAGATGGACTTCCTTGAATCATTTGTCAGTTCTTACTCCGGTCTTGATCAAGCTGCACATTGATACGTCTCCAATGTATCTATAATTTCTTATGTTCCATGCTAGTTTTATGAGAATACCTACATGTTTTACTCATACTTTATATCATTTTAATGCATTTTTTGGGACTAACCTATTAACAAGATGCCGAAGCGCCAGTTCCTGTTTTTGGTTTCAGAAATCCTACACAGGAAATATTCTCGGAATTGGACGAAACAAAAGCCCATGGCCCTATTTTCCACGGAGGATTCCAGAAGTCCGAAGAAGAGTCGAGGAAGGGCAGCAGGGGGCCCACCCCATAGGGCGGCGCGGCCAGACCCCCAGGCGCGTCGGCCTATGGGGAGGGAGCCCCCTGGCTCCCCCGACGCTGCCTCTTCTCCTATATATTCCTTCGTATCGGAAAACCCTAGGACCGAGAGCCAAAATACGAGAAAAGTTCCAGAGACGCCACCGCCGTCAACCCCATCTCGGGGGTTCTGAAGATCTCCTCCGGCACCCTACCGGAGAGGGGAATCATCACCGGAGGGCTCTACATCACCATGCCCGCCTCCGGACTGATGCGTGAGTAGTTCATCCTTGGACTATGGGTCCATAGCAGTAGCTAGATGGTTGTCTTCTCCTATTGTGCCATCATGTTTACATCTTGTGAGCTGCCTATCATGATCAAGATCATCTATTTGTAATGCTACATGTTGTGTTTGTTGGGATCCGATGAATATGGAATACTATGTCAAGTTGATTATTGATCTATCATATATGTGTTATTTATGATCTTGCATGCTCTCCATTGCTAGTAGAGGCTCTGGCCAAGTTGATACTTGTAACTCCAAGAGGGAGTATTTATGCTAGATAGTGGGTTCATGCCTCCATTGAATCTAGGACAGTGACAGAAAGTTCTAAGGTTGTGGATGTGTTGTTGCCACTAGGGATAAAACATCAATGTTTTGTCTAAGGATATTTGTATTGTTTATATTACGCATAGTACTTAATGCAATTGTCTGTTGTTTGCAACTTAATACTGGAAGGGGTGCGGATGCTAACCCGAAGGTGGACTTTTTACGCATAGAGGCGCGATGTGGCAGGAGAGGAGGTGAAATCAGCGAGACATAAAAAATTCGACCCCCTCTCCTGCCACATCGCGCCTCTCCTGCGGCGCATTTCTCCCTCCTAAAAGATTTCACCTCCTCTCCCGCCTATTCATTTCTCCCTCCCGCCATCGCTACTCCCTCCCTCCCGCCGCCGATACCCTCTCTCATTTGTGGCGCCGCCGACGGGCCCCAAAAAATGGCCAAGAAAGCGGCCACCAAGCGGCCGGGGAATGAGATGAAAGGGCTGAAGGTGCCGTTCGCGAAGCCGCGGAAGGCGCCGGCTGCGAGGAAGAAGCTAGAAGGCTGGACCAACGACAAGTGGGAGCAGGACTGCATGCTTCGCAAGATGTCGACGGCGGAGCGGATGGGACGACGGGTGGTGCAGCAGGAGAAGAAGTCGGAGGCGGCGCGTGCGCACCAGAAGGCGTTGGCCGCGTGTATCGCTGCTACCAACGCGAGCCCATGGAATATGTCGGGGCCAGCGTACATTCCAGGAGTGGTGTCCCCATCGACATCCGGCTTCTTCAACGACAACCCTTATGGCACTCCCAGGTGCGTGACACCGAACTTGTCGCTGCGGTACGAGGATACGCTGCCACATGGTGGCTTCAACCCCAACGTCATGTTCTACTCCCCGGCGTATGACCAAGCGCCCCAGCGCCAGCTAGGCCCCGGTGCGGATGGCGCCCCGTTCACTGGGCGCAGGGGTTCGCTCGACTCGAGGGCGCCGGTGGTGAGGAGGAGGAGGAGGAGGTGGTGGTGGAGGACGAGGGCGTCGATGAGCATGTTCCATGGGTTCCATAACAAGATCGAGACCGGAGGAGAGAGCGGCACGAACGTCGGCAATGTGGTATGCCTCTTTCTACGAAAAGTTTTAGCGCCTAGTTTAATCTCGATCTGATTCAGCTTCCTCCGATTAGTTCGATCGCGCCATGGCGATGTACCGGAAGCACTCAGAAGGGAATAAGTCTTTCATGCTGATGCATTGCTATAGCAAGCTCAAAATGAACTAGAAATGGCGGTCGATGCATCATTCTTGTCGAAGGGGAAAGATACCATTGATCTGGATGCGCCGCTCGCAACATCGGCATAGCGCCCTATCGACAACAAGGCTGCCAAGGCCTCCTTAGCCGACGCAGTGAAGACCGAGAAGACGCAGGCGTCGATCACACAGTGCCTCGCCAAGGTCTCCTTGACCCTACTCTCCGCGACAAAAAGCCGACGAAAGGTGGGTGGCGCTGCTCAAGAGGCAAGAGGAGATGATGGAGCTCAAGAAACGCAAGGAGGACATGTCCCTGCTGACCGCGTTGACAGTTGGACTGTCTCCCCGGACGCGGGTGGCGCACAACTTCTACTAAGGCATGAACCTCGTCGACATCGAAGCTAAAATGGCGGCGGCCGAGGCAGCGGCAGCAACCCCACCCCCGAAGCAAGAGCCGGAACCAGGCGCGTCTACAACAACGTCTGCTAGTACACCTATGTAAGCGGCATCGGCATCCGCATCGGCGTCCGCCTCGGCGTCGGCGATGGAGCGAGCACACCGGGCAGAGCACGACGAGGTCGTCGTGATCGACGGGCCTATGTCGACTAAGGATGCGCTGCCAGCCTCGCCGAACCCCTTCTTCTAATTTATGTTAAATTGCACCACCGATCGGTAATATGATCACGCATCCAGTACTTTGATCGCGGCTACTTCGATCGCGACGACTTGGGCGGGAACGATCTCTTTTGAATGTGAACTATTTGAATTTCTGTTTGGGGGACGCTCGATCCGACGTCGTTTGGGGACGCGGCTGGAGATGCTCTTAATACCCTCCACGCCACTTCACCATTATCCGTCATACTCCCTCCATAGCGTTTTATTAGGTATAACGTATTTCGAGAAAAAAAAAACTTTGATTGTCAATTTAGTCAACAAAAATATAACATACATATATCATAAAAATTATATCATTGGAAAGTTTTCTAAATATGAATCCAATGTAATACCCTAATAAAGCGGTATGGAGATAGTAGCACCCACATATTTCCACCTTCAAGGAGGAGAAGAAAGGAAGGGGTCCGAGGCGGGTGGCCGGCGGCATTGCTAGGGTCAGGTTTAGTCGTTGTGAGGCGAGAAGAGTGTTGATGCCGGGATTTGGTAGGATGTTTGTGTTGTGAAAAAAGATTCTCGCAGCATGCACCGAACCTACGCTAAGGATTAAAATAACCTAGACGTGAGGGGAGTGTTGAATATAAATACACCGCCTAGTCTCTTTCCACCAGTTCGGACTTTTGGTTCAATTGGCAAAGTTGCAAGAGCTTGGATTTCTTCCCTCCAAAGCTGACACTTCCCTGTTTTTAGATAAGTCTAAAGTCACCATTTTTGTTCTCATTTATGTTGATGATATCATTATGACAAGATCTTCAGATGATGCTATCTCAGGTTTGCTCAAAAATCTCAACACCCACTTTGCTATCAAAGATTTGGGTGCTCTTCATTAGTTCCTTGGTATTGAAGTCAAAAGAACACATGATGGCTTGCTCCTTGCACAAGAAAAATATGCTCATGATCTTCTCACTCGAGTCGGAATGCTTGAGTGCAAATCTGCCCCTACTCCAATGTATCCATCCGATCCTCTCTCCCTTCATGAAGGTACTCCTCTTGGTCCCGATGTCCGCTCCAAGTATCGCAGCATTGTTGGTGCTCTTCGAGCACGTCACTCTCACACGTTCAGATCTGTCATTTTCTCGTGAATAAGGTCCGCCAATATCTTCATGCTCCTACCACTCGCTCATTGGACAACTCGCCAAACGTATTCTTCATTATGTTAAGGATACGTCACAGCTTGGTATTACTTTCCGCAAATCTTTCTCTACACTTCTCAGTGCTTTTTCAGGTGCAGACTAGGCGGGTTGTCTTGAAGATCGTCGCTCTACAGGAGGATTTGCTATCTTCCTAGGTCCGAATCTGGTGTCATGGAGTGCTAGAAAGCAAGTCACTGTGTCTCGCTCCGGCCACGGAAGCTGAAAACAAAGCCTTATCCAATGCAACAACATAGTTAATATGGGTTGAAGCTTTTCTTCGTGAACTTGGTGCGAAGCTGCGAGAGAAGAATTGCTTATGGTGTGACAATCCGGGTGCCACATTCTTATCCGCAAATCCTGTTTTTCATGCCCGCACCAAACATATGAAATTGATTATCACTTCGTTCGTGAGCGTATTGCCAACAACACTCTTGACATCAAGTGCGCGTTTGGTAGCTCTCATGGGATTCCTACACCACTGCGCCAGCGAGATGGGCCTCCATGCACATTGCGAACGGGCCATGGGCCATCAAATGCTGGTCGTTTGGTATCTTGGGCGGCCATTTCTGCGCTCGGAGAGGGAAGCCGGGCCCCATCGTTTGGTTGCCCGTTTCCAGCCCCAAGATGCACGCAGGAAAATAGGAATCAGCTTGTTTGGTTGCTCAAATCATAGTTCCATATCCTTACCACAATTCAAATAGGGTGAGATTACCATGCCATAGCATGTTACATACGATCGGACACCATTCGGAAGAACAAGATCCCGACGATAACCACGATGAGGAAGGCGATGATGTAATATTTGACCCGACCGGGACGTACCATCGGAGGTGCTCCTTGTAGATCATGTACTTCCTTCTGCGGTAGCCGTGCTAATGGTACCGCCTCATCGATGGCCCGATATTCCAGGAACTCCTCTTCCAGGAAGGTGAGGTACTCTTGTTGTGCCTCCTCCAATGTTTCATACCCTCGGTAGCTGTTGTTGGAGTAGCCATTGACCTAGTCTTGACGTACCCTCCATGAGCTATAGATTCCTCGAACCCATCCGCGGAACACCACATACCACTAGCACGACATAAGAAGAACAGGTAATCGATCACAACCATGAACCAATTCATAACGAAGCAATAGAACCACACAAGTGTTGACAACAAAGGATGAACTAACAGGGGCATGCATGATCATTCCAAAAGTGGATCACAAGTTCATCCTACACTACTATGGTGTCATCCTACCACCACAACAAAAGTAGGTGTCATCCTAACATCGCAAGTTCACCATCACCTGAGGGTTAGTATATACCACCTCATCATAGTTACAAAAGGGGGCCATCAAATGTTTTTCAACCCTAGCTACTGCCAAAATGTACATCATCAGCATCATTATCATCAAGTTCATCACCTCCATGCATGCATCCCCTAAAACACCCCCTCAAGGGCATCACTACACCTTGTAGTGGTACTTCGCAAGGTAGTTCCTTAGCCAAAGGATGCGGTGTGGCTCGATCATGCCCACAAAGCTGCAACCCTGGGCCTTATGGTCGACGAGGTGGCTCGGGGCGGCCATGAGATTATCCTCGGCAAAGCCAAGCATGTACATGACCGCATTGTACAGGTTAGGGTGCATGTCCATGGGCTTGTTGTCCCTGATGGCTTGTGCGACGTCCTTCACAGCAACAATCATGTTGGTGAAGGCCACCAGCTCATCATCGGTGAAGGCGCCTCTCTTCCTCTTGCCGGCGGTCACCTTCTCAGGCGCGTCGTCGGCCTTCTCAGGTGGCCCATCGAGGTTGATCGTGTCGGAATCCTGGGTTTCATCATCCTCGGGTGAAGGATTTGCTGCAGCCGAGCCCGAGGGCTCACCTGGATCCCAAGGCGTACTTGCTGGTGGTGAGGCTGAAATAGAAGATGGTATGAATCTCATCGTAGTTGGAAATGGGCACATTCATGAACTCCGCGTCCTTTGGGTGATCCTACGATATGAATGGACAATGATGTTAGTTCTACTCGTGGCTGGTCAAAAGAGTTAGTGAGGTGGACTGAGCATGCTCACCGCGACGTGCTCGCAGTAGTGCTCACCCTCAAGGTGATGCATTTGGTGTCCTCGCACCACTGAGCCCCGCTTAGATCGCGAAGCATGGTAATAGTGAGCCACCTCTGCCTCCACTTCCTCAGGTGGTTGTGCACCTGAGTGGAGCACGCGGAGACACCACAGTGTTCAAACAGGCCCTTCGCCACCACGGTTAGATGGACTTCCTTGAATCATTTGTCGGTTCTTACTCCGGTCTTGATCAAGTTGCACATTGATACGTCTCCAACGTATCTATAATTTCTTATGTTCCATGCTAGTTTTATGAGAATACCTACATGTTTTACTCATACTTTATATCATTTTTATGCATTTTCCGGGACTAACCTATTAACAAGATGCCGAAGCGCCAGCTTCTCGTTTTTGGTTTCGAAATCCTACACAGGAAATATTCTCGGAATTGGACGAAACAAAAGCCCACGGCCCTATTTTCCACGGAGGATTCCAGAAGTCCGAAGAAGAGTCGAGGAAGGGCAGCAGGGGGCCCACCCCATAGGGCGGCGCGGCCAGGCCCCCAGGCGCGCCGGCCTATGGGGAGGGAGCCCCCTGGCTCCCCCGACGCTGCCTCTTCGCCTATATATTCCTTCGTATCGGAAAACCCTAGTACCGAGAGCCAAAATACGAGAAAAGTTCCAGAGACGTCGCCGCCGTCAACCCCATCTCGAGGGGTTCGAAGATCTCCTCCGGCACCCTACCGGAGAGGGGAATCATCACCGGAGGGCTCTACATCACCATGCCCGCCTCCGGATCGATGCGTGAGTAGTTCATCCTTGGACTATGGGTCCATAGCAGTAGCTAGATGGTTGTCTTCTCCTATTGTGCCATCATGTTTACATCTTGTGAGCTGCCTATCATGATCAAGATCATCTATTTGTAATGCTACATGTTGTGTTTGTTGGGATCCGATGAATATGGAATACTATGTCAAGTTGATTATTGATCTATCATATATGTGTTATTCATGATCTTGCATGCTCTCCATTGCTAGTAGAGGCTCGGCCAAGTTGATACTTGTAACTCCAAGAGGGGGTATTTATGCTAGATAGTGGGTTCATGCCTCCATTGAATCTAGGACAGTGACAGAAAGTTCTAAGGTTGTGGATGTGTTGTTGCCACTAGGGATAAAACATCAATGTTTTGTCTAAGGATATTTGTATTGTTTATATTACTCATAGTACTTAATGAAATTGTCTGTTGTTTGCAACTTAATACCGGAAGGGGTGCGGATGCTAACCCGAAGGTGGACTTTTACGCATAGATGCATTCCGGATGGCGGTTGATGTCTACGCACGCTTCTATTCCCGTAGACGGTGTTGGGCCTCCAAGAGCAGAGGTTTGTAGAACGAGCAGCAAGTTTCCCTTAAGTGAATCACCCAAGGTTTATCGAACTCAGGGAGGAAGAGGTCAAAGATATCCCTCTCAAGCAACCCCGCAATCACGATACAAGAATTCTCTTGTGTCCCCAACACACCTAATACACTTGTCAGATGTATAGGTGCACTAGTTCGGCGAAGAGATAGTGAAATACAAGTGGTATGAATGAATATGAGCAGTAGTAACGGTGCCAGAAAATAGCTTGGTGGCGTGCAGTTGATGTTAGTAATATTGCAGGAAGTAAAGATGCAGTAAAACAGTAAATAAGCGATGATTGCAGTATTTGGAAACAAGGCCTAGGGATCATACTTTCACTAGTGGACTGATACGCGTACAGCACGCGTCCGTTGGGAACCCCAAGAGGAAGGTGTGATGCGTACAGCGGAAAGTTTTCCCTCAGTAAGAAACCAAGGTTTATCGAACCAGTAGGAGCCAAGAAGCACGTTGAAGGTTGATGGTAGCGGGATGTCATGCGGCGCAACACCAGGGATTCCGGCGCCAACGTGGAACCTGCACAACACAACCAAAGTACTTTGCCCCAACGAAACAAGTGAGGTTGTCAATCTCACCGAGCTTGCCGTAACAAAGGATTAGATGTATAGTGTGGATGATGATTGTTTGCAGAAAACAAGTAGAACAAGTATTGCGATAGATTGTATTCAATGTAAAAGAATGGACCGGGGTCCACAGTTCACTAGAGGTGTCTCTCCCATAAGATAAATAGCATGTTGGGTGAACAAATTACGGTCGGGCAATTGACAAATAGAGAGGGCATGACAATGCACATACATGATATAATGAGTATTGTGAGATTTAATTGGGCATTACGACAAAGTACATAGACCGTTATCCAAGCATGCATCTATGCCTAAAAATTCCACCTTCGAGGTTATCATCCGAACCCCTTCCAGTATTAAGTTGCAAACAACGAGACAATTGCATTAAGTATGGTGCGTAATGTAATCAATAACTACATCCTCGGACATAGCATCAATGTTTTATCCCTAGTGGCAACAGCACATCCACAACCTTAGAACTTTCTGTCACTATCTCAGATTTAATGGAGGCATGAACCCACTATCGAGCATAAATACTCCCTCTTGGAGTTAAGAGTAAAAACTTGGCCATAGCCTCTACTAATAACAGGAGAGCATGCAAGATCATAAAAAACACATAGGTAATAGATTGGTAATCAACATAACATAGTATTCTCTATCAATCGGATCCCGACAAACACAACATATAGCATTACAGATAGATGATCTTGATCATGTTAGGCAGCTCACAAGATCCGACAATGAAGCACATGAGGAGAAGACGACCATCTAGCTACTGCTATGGACCCATAGTCCAGGGGTGAACTACTCACTCATCACTCCGGAGGCGACCATGGCGGTGAAGAGTCCTCCGGGAGATGATTCCCCTCTCCGGCAGGGTGCCGGAGGCGATCTCCCTGAATCCCCCGAGATGGGACCGGCGGCGGCGTCTCCGGAAGGTTTTCCGTATCATGGCTCTCGGTATCGGGGTTTCGCGACGAAGGCTTTAAGTAGGCGGAAGGGCAGGTCAAGGGGCGTCACGAGGGGCCCACACACCGGGCCGGCGCGGCCGGGGCTTGGGCCGCACCGCCCTGGTGTGTCGCCACCTCGTGGCCCCACTTCGACTCTCCCTCGGTCTTCTGGAAGCTTCGTGCAAAAATAGGACCCTGGGAGTTTATTTCGTCCAATTCCGAGAATATTTCCTTACTAGGATTTCTGAAACCAAAAACAGCAGAAAACAACAACTGGCTCTTCGGCATCTCGTTAATAGGTTAGTGCCGGAAAATTCATAAATATGACATAAAGTATGCATAAAACATGTAGATATCATCAATAATGTGGCATGGAACATAAGAAATTATCGATACGTCGGAGACGTATCAGCATCCCCAAGCTTAGTTCCTGCTCGTCCCGAGCAGGTAAACGATAACAAAGATAATTTCTGGAGTGACATGCCATCATAACCTTGATCATACTATTGTAAGCATATGTAATGAATGCAGCGATCAAAGCAATGATAATGACATGAGTAAACAAATGAATCATAAAGCAAAGACTTTTCATGAATAGAACTTTCAAGACAAGCATCAATAAGTCTTGCATAAGAGTTAACTCATAAAGCAATAAATCAAAGTAAAGGTATTGAAGCAACACAAAGGAAGATTAAGTTTCAGCGGTTGCTTTCAACTTATAACATGTATATCTCATGGATATTGTCAATGTAAAGTAATATAACAAGTGCAATATGCAAGTATGTAGGAATCAATGCACAGTTCACACAAGTGTTTGCTTCTTGAGGTGGAGAGAAATAGGTGAACCGACTCAACATAAAAGTAAAAGAAAGGCCCTTCGCAGAGGGAAGCATTGATTGCTATATTTGTGCTAGAGCTTTGGTTTTGAAAACAAGAAACAATTTTGTCAACGGTAGTAATAAAGCATATGTATCATGTAAATTATATCTTACAAGTTGCAAGCCTCATGCATAGTATACTAATAGTGCCCGCACCTTGTCCTAATTAGCTCGGATTACCGGGATTATCATTGCAATACACATGTTTTAACCAAGTGTCACAAAGGGGTACCTCTATGCCGCATGTACAAAGGTCTAAGGAGAAAGCTCGCATTTGGATTTCTCGCTTTTGATTATTCTAAACTTAGACATCCATACCGGGACAACATAGATAACAGATAATGGACTCCTCTTTAATGCATAAGCATGTAGCAACAATTAATGTTCTCATATGAGATTGAGGATATATGTCCAAAACTGAAACTTCCACCATGGTTCATGGCTTTAGTTAGCGGCCCAATGTTCTTCTCTAACAATATGCATGCTCTAACCATTAAATGAGTGGTAAATCTCCCTTACTTCATACAAGACGGACATGCATAGCAACTCACATGATATTCAACAAAGAGTAGTTGATGGCGTCCCCGGGAACATGGTTATCGCACAACAAGCAACTTAATAAGAGATAAAGTGCATAAGTACATATTCAATACCACAATAGTTTTTAGGCTATTTGTCCCATGAGCTATATATTGCAAAGATAAAGAATGGAAATTTTAAAGGTAGCACTCAAGCAATTTACTTTGGAATGGCGGAGAAATACCATGTAGTAGGTAGGTATGGTGGACACAAATGGCATAGTGGTTGGCTCAAGGATTTTGGATGCATGAGAAGTATTCCCTCTCGATACAAGGTTTAGGCTAGCAAGGTTATTTGAAACAAACACAAGGATGAACCGGTGCAGAAAAACTCACATAAAAGACATATTGTAAACATTATAAGACTCTACACCGTCTTCCTTGTTGTTCGAAACTCAATACTAGAAATTATCTAGACTTTAGAGAGACCAAATATGCAAACCAAATTTTAGCAAGCTCTTTGTATTTCTTCATTAATAGGTGCAAAGTATATGATGCAAGAGCTTAAACATGAGCACAACAATTGCCAAGTATCAAATTATTCAAGACATTTTAGAATTACTACATGTAGCATTTCCCGTTTCCAACCATATAACAATTTAACGAAGAAGATTCAACCTTCGCCATGAATACTATGAGTAAAGCCTAAGGACATATTTGTCCATATGCAACAGCGGAGCATGTCTCTCTACCACACAATGAATGCTAGGATCCATTTTATTCAAACAAAAAACAAAAATAAAAACAAACTGACGCTCCAAGTAAAGCACATAAGATGTGACGGAATAAAAATATAGTTTCAGGGGAGGAACCTGATAATGTTGTCGATGAAGAAGGGGATGCCTTGGGCATCCCCAAGCTTAGACGCTTGAGTCTTCTTAAAATATGCAGGGGTGAACCACCGGGGCATCCCCAAGCTTAGAGCTTTCACTCTCCTTGATCATATTGTATCATCCTCCTCTCTTGATCCTTGAAAACTTCCTCGACACCAAACTCGAAACAACTCATTAGAGGGTTATTGCACAATAAAAATTCACATGTTCAGAGGTGACATAATCATTATTAACACTTCTGGACATTGCACAAAGCTACTGGACATTAATGGAACAAAGAAATTCATCCATCATAGCAAAAGAGGCAATGCGAAATAAAAGGTAGAATCTGTAAAAACAGAACAGTCCGTAAAGACGGATTTTATTGAGGCACCAGACTTGCTCAAATGAAAATGCTCAAATTCAATGAAAGTTGCGTACATATCTGAGGATCACGCACGTAAATTGGCATATTTTTCTGAGCTACCTACAGAGAGGCAGGTCGAAATTCGTGACAGCAAAGAAATCTGTTTCTGCGCAATAATCCAAATCTAGTATGAACCTTACTATCAACGACTTTAGTTGGCACAACAATGCACAAAACTAAGATAAGGAGAGGTTGCTACAGTATTAAACAACTTCCAAGATTCAAATATAAAATAAAATACTGTAGTAAAAACATGGGTTGTCTCCCATAAGCGCTTTTCTTTAACGCCTTTCAGCTAGGCGCAGAAAGTGTATATCAAGTATTATCAAGAGATGCAGCATCAACATTACCTTGGGCTTTACCCTTACCTTTCTTGTTCTTCTTCTTACTCTTTGATTTAGGGAATATATGTCTACCCCCGGTGTAGAGGTGAATTTTAGGGTGCCTTCTCACATATCTATGACTGCTCCCAATAGTTTCAGCAGGGATCTTCCGAGTGTGATTTGTCCTGTTCCTGCACATTCAATAACAAGATAATCAATGGATATTGTTCTCCCAAGAATGGTTGTATGCACACCCGCAGCTATTCCTTTAGGAATTATAATAGAGTTATCAATAAGAGTTATTCCTTCTCCCCCTTCAACGAATCCCCAAAGTTTCAAAGATTCATGAATACTCTTAGGCATTAGGCAAAATTCAGACATAATATCACAATTGGCATGAAGAGTTTGGTCACCGATAACAATTTTAATAGTAGGATCCCATAATGAAGGTTCAGAGTTGTTGACTGCCAAAACCCACCGGCGGGCAGCGGCCTTGTCAACACCGTAGAGCCGGGAAGAGCCTAGAGCTGCGGCTGGCTGAGACCCCTCCGAGCGACGGCCCGCAATGCTCTTCTGGTCACACGCGGCGATGCGAAGTGCAAGGGCGTGCCACCCGACCTATACCCGGTCGGGAAGGTGATGGGGATGCCTCGCTTAGTTTCCTGCAGGGCATACATGTAAACATTAAATACGAGCCTCGATCGGCTCTCGGGTTATCTCGTGAATCGGCTCAAAGAGCCGATCCACCCATGATTCGTACGGGGTGCACGAATACTTGATGGTCCTGCTTGATCAAGATGAAGCTAATGAGATCTACGACGATTTAGGGTTTTCACCGCATAATCGGATCATCCTACTCCGAAGTTGGGCCTCGCGGCCACGCACGGTGCTCGTAAGCCGATCCTAAACAAGGCCTAAAAACCAACATGAAGTTGATCCTCGGAACATCCCGTTTAGGACTTGCGAACGCCACCCTACGTGCCACCGGATCCTCCCCCTTTGTAAGGCCTAACTATTGCAGATATTAAACTAATCCTTGTAGAACAAGGAGCAATCGTAACGGATCGGATCTACTAAATAATGATCAAGCGGGGTGCCGCCCCCACACCCGAGATAGGCGTGAGGGCGGCTAGATATGCAAGGGTTGCACTACGTAAGCATGCTTAAACGAAGAACAATGCTAACCCTAACACATCTAATGATAACTACGTTGCTCGCCATCAAAAGCGCTTCAAGACGAGCAACGCATGAACAACGTGGGCTTGTGCTGCCTAGATCGCAAGATGCGATCTAGGCAGCATGTCGCTACCCGATAGAAACCCTCGAGACGAAGGAGTTGGCGATGCGCCGAGATTGGTTTGTTTTGGGGTTGAACGTGAGTTGTTGTTTATTCCATAAACCCTAGGTACATATTTATAGTCCAGGGGACTTTCTAATGAGGGCGTGCACTAAACCGTGCACGAGTAAGATTCTATCTCTAAACTAAAATACGATCTAATATGTTACAGATACACGGGCAATTAAGCCCAACTTGGTATAAAAGGCCGATCCACGTATTCCTTCTATATATATATATATATCTTCAGACCATCTTGATCGCGGCCCACCTCTGACTTGGTCAAATTCTGGTGATAACACATGCCCCCCTGGTTTTGGAAATATCATTTCCAAAATCATCATGCTCTTCTCTCGTCGGGTCATGTCGTGGCATCACCGTTGCAGTATCTCTTGTCTCTTCATATTTTGCAGTGAGGAGCCATGATGCCGATAATGAGGGCAGCGAGGATTAGTAACATGGCATCAGTGGTATACAAACAATCGGCTCTCCTTGAGCAATCGGTTCTTTATTAAAAAAACCCCTCTTTTATTACTGAAGAAGCGTTTCCAGCCAGCCGTTTTGCCGATAGTCAAAGTCACACGATCTTTTAAAAAAGGAACCGATGGCGCCGCATCGGTCTCTCTCATAAACACACCGGGTAACGTTGAGCTAGCCATCCTTCCAAACGGTAACCCGCGACCTCCATCCGCAAAGACAGAGTCAGATCCCCAAATCGTCGCCTGAGCAGTTCCAATCCACCACCCCCTACACAGATCTCGACCGCGCGGCTTCCAATTTCTTCAACGCAACTCATGGCAGAATCAGCTAACACCGATACCACGGTTTCCGGACTGAAGGTAATCCTCAACCTCCTCTCGCCGTTTGACTTTGACACGGGATTAATGCAAACACCTGAATTAATGCCTCGCTCCGCCACTAATTTAGGTTTCGGACATTCTTCTGCCACATCCTTCTCTCGCAAATTCGATGTGCCTCGGTCCTCGTTCTTCCGAGAGCCCTGCCCTGTTAATCTCATGCGAAGCTAACGGAATCCCCTTTGTGAGCCAAAACCTAGATTCGACTTCCCGGGCCGACCGCTCGCGAGCCCGGCCCAATCCCCCGAAGGTTGGGTGGCATGGTACGATGAGGGTATCAAAATCCCACTATGCCACTTGGGAAACCACGGGAATAGCCGATGCCCCGTCATTATCGCTGTCTCCTCTTGAGAAGAATGAGAACATCTTGAAAACCATCGGCTACTTACGGTCCGACGCACCGAACTCGTTTCATGTTTGGTCATGGTCCTATGACTCCGACCCTACCTGGATGTGGCCATGATCACAGGGCTAGACATTGCATCTCCCAGCCCTTCGCATTCAAGCTGCCAAAGGTCCCTTTCACTCTCTCCTCTAAAAAAGAGTGTACCACGCGTGGGTGCCTATCTCAATCGTTATATGAAAACCAAAGGCCCCGTGACAGAGAGGAGCACACAGACCTTCTTGAATTTCTCGGTTGGAGCACTTCATATTCCGTGGTCCGTCACTTGCTCCTACCAAGAATTACCTCTCCCTGGCCTATGAACTCGCTAAAGGCACCCAACTTGGTCTAGGCAAGCTATTCCTTGGAGAGATTTATCGATCCCTTCAACTGATGTCTGTCAAACTGTTCACTCGCAAGACAGTTAAAACTGGCGGCCCCTGGTGGTTCATTCAATTGTGGGCCCAACTATACTTCCAAAGCCAAATCCCAGACTTCCCATCGCTGACCAACCGCACCTTTCCGGATGAAAATGGCAAGGAAATTCGATGCACCAGCTACGGCCAAGCCCCGTATGGTCTCCCGGGTAGCAGATTGATCCCCAAGGAAGCAGCAGGGTGGTTTAAGATTTTCTTCCAGGGTTTAGACAACCCCCTGTTCCACCCTTATACTGAATCGGCAAATTTTGAAAACCCCGTCTCTTTCCGATTGGACGACTTTGCCGATGACGCCGGCACACGCACTTGTACTCCCTCATGATTCGTCCTTGCTTTCTCCCCGTTGGCATGAGCACCTCGAACCGGATCATCAAGCCCGGTTATGAGTGTTATCAACCGGCAGTAGCGGCTCGACAGCTTGGTCTCGGACAGGTGCCTCCACACTTCTTCCTACACCACCCGACAGCAAGTAGAGCTGAACCGGCTCGACATCCTCACCGCCCAAAGGTGCTATACCTTCTTTGATGCTTTGGCCATACCAATTCCCCACGACCTCCGTTTCTCCTTCACCACCGACGGTTTTGAAACTTGGTGGTCTATGTGGAAGACCCACGTCTTCAGGAGGGCACTAGGACCGCAGCTGAAGGAGCTTGACGCCGAATATGATCCCCCTGCCGACCAGGTACCGTCACTTAAGTATTTCTTGTAACTGCCTTATGGTGATTGTCCGTGAACTGACTCTTTTCTCCTGGCAGCAACAAGATGGCCCAGCTCCTACACAAGCCGACGGTTCCCCTTTCGTCTTTCTTCCTCCGGCACCAGTGGTTCTCTTCTGCCAGAGCTCGCCTCCCCTGAAGAAAGTTATAATGCGAGTCGGCCGATTTCACCGAAATCGGCTTCCAAGAGTAAAGCATCTTCGGGGCCCGTTGCCCCCCGAGCCTCGACTCAGGCGAGGACGGCGGTGAGGAAGGTAGCGGCCAGGAAAACCCCGAAGCGTAAAGCTCCGGCCCGGAAAGCTTGCGTGTAAGTTGGTTCGGACCCGCAGGCGCTCGTCCGCTATTTTCAAAGAATTTGTTCATGACGCGCTTGTATCCTTTCCTACGGGCCTCCACCGAAGGATCCTCCGAGCGGAGCCGAAGAAACCAGCCGTGGAGAATCGAGCTCGGATGATTCCGAGAGGTCCACTACCCGGAGTCGGACGGCTTCGCCGGCGCCGGCTTCCAAGAAAAGGTCGATCACCGGAACCCCTGCTCCTCGGGCCCCGACCGGATCGGGGTTACGTACGAAGCACCGCTCGTGTCAAAAGGGCTCGTAAGAACCCACCAACCTCTTCATCAAGCCGGAGGTCTCAAATGTAATTATCTTCGTGGTCACGCTTTCATGCTGTCCCGTTATCATTTGGATCGGCTAATCACTTCCTCTTGTAGGCCGCCGAAACTTCTAGCGGGGATGTTGAGGAGGTACCGAGGCCGTCCGCTACCCCGGAACTAGCTGCCCCGACGCCGGCCGGCTGCACGAGTGGTTGATCCAACCGAGTCCCCGGAAAAGCCGATCGTTACTCGCGTCGGCTGCTCCTTCTCCCTTGGGAGAGGTATGTCTCTCCTCTTTGGCTCCATCAGTTCCTCGTTACCTGCTAAACTCACTGTGTTTGCCTTATCAGGGTTGTGATCTCTCGAGCTTGCTTACGTTCGACCCAGCATCCATCGATCCCATTCCTTCCAAGGCAAGTGGGGAGCCGGATATCGGCACGGTCCGTGGCCAGCTCCGGCCGCCTCAAGGACTTGCTCTCTACCTCTATTGAGGCTCGATTGAGAATTCCGAAGAAGTCAAAGGCATCCTCGAGGATATCCATCCTCATCTCCCTATGACCCCGCAAGTGAAGCTTTGTCCCGCTCGTCACCCCGTCGGTCTTTAAGTCACGGGTGCAATCAGCTCGCCAAAGGATTACTCTTCGCCACTCCCAACTTCCGCCGAGAGCCGACATTGCCGAGAAGTGCCGACGGCTCAATGAGAAGAAGGCTGCTCTGGACGCCAAGACGGATACTTCTGCCACCCGCACCGAACTCGAGACCTTGCACAAGGAGCTGGAGGACCTTGAAGAGAGGGTAAGGGTGACCAAACGGCTCATCCAAGACAAGGAGGCCCTTGTTGCCCGCCTCCGAAGAAGAAGCAAAGGTCTCACAGCCGATCCGAAGACCGATCCGGCTGAAATCCGTTCCCCGAGCAATCAGCCGGTGACGGGCAAAGACGCGGATGACGAGGCTGAGATCGCCGAGGCGGAACGCATCCGTGTTGATGCCATCATCGCCCTCGGTGTGTTTCTTCAGTAGGGCCTTCATAGACAGATGATTTTGCTTCTCAGTAGGGCCTTGATGTGTTAATCGCTACGTTTGCAACGTTTTGCTTCTCTCCTTTTTGTTTTTTTTTTTACTGGCCGATTTTCCACCGGCTATCATTTACCATCTGTCTGGTGTGGTGACCATATGCCTCCCTCGAGCCGAATCTGTCTGGTAACTACAGATATCGGCTTTGCGCTACGCCAAGGCGCCGTACTCGCACGTCGGCTCCGTTGGGATTCGTGTAGCCGACGTGGTCGCTGTTCGTTAGATCGCCGTTGGACCCAAGCAAACCGTGTGGTGAACATAATCTTAGCCGGCTCGCTGGGTCAAAGCCCTCTCATGAAGGTATCGTAGTTCCCCTCGTGTAAATCTGGAGCACTAGGCTCCGTCGGGAGGACGAGCAATGCGTTCGCATCAGCCGAAGTCTCGCCATCGGCTTTCCTCTGCTTGGTAGACGGGACTGGGATGGCAACTCTCCTTGATGAGTCCCGAGAGCTGGTCCTGACGGCGAGTACTGGTGGCTCATGATCTCCCGGATCACGCGCGAGCGACACGCTCCAACACGTTGACCAAGTTCTCGCAGTGGCGGTGTAGCGAGTGAGCCACCGTGTAGTTGATCTCCTCGCCGCGCACCCCTGGTGCGCTCCTCCGACGGGGTAGAGAGGTCTATCCCATCGAGCGCACCTTGCGGTGAGAATCCCTTCCATCTGATGCCATGGGAACGGGTTCTCTGAAAAGAGCCGATGAGGTCGGCTTCGAGGGTGGCCTTGATCTCGTTGTATTGCTTCTTGAGGTCGTCGGGCAGATCCTCGTAGGTGACCGGCGTGCCGTCCGCCATCTCGGATGTAGATGGCGATGTGGTTGATGTAGACGATTGTCCCACCGGGCGTGCCGCGAATGTGTTGACCGCCAAAACCCACCGGCGGGCAGCCGGCCTTGTCAACACCGTAGAGCCGGGAAGAGCCTAGAGCTGCGGCTGGCTGAGACCCCTCCGAGCGACGGCCCGCAATGCTCTTCTCGGTCACACGCGGCGATGCGAAGTGCAAGGGCGTGCCACCCGACCTATACCTGGTCGGGAAGGTGATGGGGATGCCTCGCTTAGTTTCCCCGCGTGGCATACATGTAAACATTAAATACGAGCCTCGATCGGCTCTCGGGTTATCTCGTGAATCGGCTCAAAGAGCCGATCCACCCATGATTCGTACGGGGTGCACGAATACTTGATGGTCCTGCTTGATCAAGATGAAGCTAATGAGATCTACGACGATTTAGGGTTTTCACCGCATAATCGGATCATCCTACTCCAGGTTGGGCCTCGCAGCCACGCACGGTGCTCGTAAGCCGATCCTAAACAAGGCCTAAAAACCAACATGAAGTTGATCCTCGGAACATCCCGTTTAGGACTTGCGAACGCCACCCTACGTGCCACTGGATCCTCCCCCTTTGTAAGGCCTAACTATTGCAGATATTAAACTAATCCTTGTAGAACAAGGAGCAATCGTAACGGATCAGATCTACTAAATAATGATCAAGCGGGTGCCGCCCCACACCCGAGATAGGCGTGAGGGCGGCTAGATATGCAAGGGTTGCACTACGTAAGCATGCTTAAACGAAGAACAATGCTAACCCTAACACATCTAATGATAACTACGTTGCTCGCCATCAAAAGCGCTTCAGTACGAGCAACGCATGAACAACGCGGAGCTTGTGCTGCCTAGATCGCAAGATGCGATCTAGGCAGCATGTCGCTTACCTGATAGAAACCCTCGAGACGAAGGAGTTGGCGATGCGCCGAGATTGGTTTGTTTTGGGGTTGAACGTGAGTTGTTGTTTATTCCATAAACCCTAGTTACATATTTATAGTCCAGGGGACTTTCTAATGAGGGCGTGCACTAAACCGTGCACGAGTAAGATTCTATCTCTAAACTAAAATACGATCTAATATGTTACAGATACACGGGCAATTAAGCCCAACTTGGTATAAAAGGCCGATCCACGTATTCCTTCTATATATATATATATATCTTCAGACCATCTTGATCGCGGCCCACCTCTGACTTGGTCAAATTCTGGTGATAACAAGAGTTCACTAAAACTTGATCAAGACGGTTACGAACATATCTATAATTTTCATTCAAGCGAGATGCACTTGTCTCAAGAGTGTTTAATCTATTATAAATGCTAATAAGGGCTGAATCAAAGTTATTAGCTTAATCATGTGATGCAACCAACTTCTTTATGGCATTAAAAGCTTGATCCCCATTGCAATGAAGGAAATCTCCTCCCACTACGACATCCAAGGCATATCTATAGCGAATCATAAGACCAAAATAAAAATTACTAAGGAGCAAACTTAGAGTCATTTGAGGTTCAGCTTTACGATAAGAATCAAAAATTCTGGACCAAGCATCTTTAAAACTCTCCTCATCCCCTTGTTTAAAAGTGAAGACTAATTCCTCAGGTGAAGAAGTAACAGGTGCAGAGCTAGACATGATAACAAAAGTAGAAATGCAAGTAACTAATTTTTTTGTGTTTTTGATATAGAGTGCAAGACAGTAAATAAAGTAAAGCTAGCAACTAATTTTTTTGTGTTTTGATATAATGCAAACAAGAAAGTAAATAAAATAAAGCAAGACAAAAACAAAGTAAAGAGATTGGATTGTGGAGACTCCCCTTGCAGCGTGTCTTGATCTCCCCGGCAACGGCGCCAGAAAATCTAGCTTGATACGCGTACAGCACGCGTCCGTTGGGAACCCCAAGAGGAAGGTGTGATGCGTACATCGGCAAGTTTTCCCTCAGTAAGAAACCAAGGTTTATCGAACCAGTAGGAGCCAAGAAGCACGTTGAAGGTTGATGGTAGCGGGATGTAGTGCGGCGCAACACCAGGGATTCCGGCGCCAACGTGGAACCTGCACAACACAACCAAAGTACTTTGCCCCAACGAAACAGTGAGGTTGTCAATCTCACCTTGTCAATCTCACCGGCTTGCTGTAACAAACGATTAGATGTATAGTGTGGATGATGATTGTTTGCAGAAAACAGTAGAACAAGTATTGCAGTAGATTGTATTCAATGTAAAATAATGGACCGGGGTCCACAGTTCACTAGAGGTGTCTCTCCCATAAGATAAATAGCATGTTGGGTGAACAAATTACAGTCGGGCAATTGACAAATAGAGAGGGCATGACAATGCACATACATGATATAATGAGTATTGTGAGATTTAATTGGGCATTACGACAAAGTACATAGACCTCTATCCAGCATGCATCTATGCCTAAAAAGTCCACCTTCAGGTTATCATCCAAACCCCTTCCAGTATTAAGTTGCAAACAACAGACAATTGCATTAAGTATGGTGCGTAATGTAATCAATAACTACATCCTCGGACATAGCATCAATGTTTTATCCCTAGTGGCAACAACACATCCACAACCTTAGAACTTTCTGATCACCGTCCCAGCATTTAATGGAGGCATGAACCCACTATCGAGCATAAATACTCCCTCTTGGAGTTAAGAGTAAAAACTTGGCCGAGCCTCTACTAATAACGGAGAGCATGCAAGATCATAAACAACACATAGGTAATAGATTGATAATCAACATAACATAGTATTCTCTATCCATCGGATCCCGACAAACACAACATATAGCATTACAGATAGATGATCTTGATCATGTTAGGCAGCTCACAACATCCGACAATGAAGCACATGAGGAGAAGACGACCATCTAGCTACTGCTATGGACCCATAGTCCAGGGGTGAACTACTCACTCATCACTCCGGAGGCGACCATGGCGGTGAAGAGTCCTCCGGGAGATGATTCCCCTCTCCGGCAGGGTGCCGGAGGCGATCTCCCGAATCCCCCGAGATGGGATTGGCGGCGGCGGCGTCTCTGGAAGGTTTTCCGTATCGTGGCTCTCGGTACTGGGGGTTTCACGACGAAGGCTTTAAGTAGGCAGAAGGGCAGGTCAAGGGGCGTCACGAGGGGCCCACACACCAGGCCGGCGCGGCCATGGCTTGGGCCGCGCCGCCCTGGTGTGTCACCACCTCGTGGCCCCACTTCGACTCTCCCTCGGTCTTCTAGAAGCTTCGTGCAAAAATAGGACCCTGGGCGTTGATTTCGTCCAATTCCGAGAATATTTCCTTACTAGGATTTCTGAAACCAAAAACAGCAGAAAACAAGCAACTCGGCTCTTCGGCATCTCGTTAATAGGTTAGTGCCGGAAAATGCATAAATATGACATAAAGTATGCATAAAACATGTAGATATCATCTATAATGTGGCATGGAACATAAGAAATTATCGATACGTTGGAGACATATCATGGACACTCTCAACATTGATCACGTAGTAAAACCACTCTACACTCTCTTGTTGGATGATGAACACCATTAATTGTGTAGGGCTACAAGAGCACCTCAATGCCGGAGTTAACAAGCTCCACAACATTCGATGTTCATATTTAAATAACCTTAGAGTGCATGATAGACCATTGCAATTATACCGAGTACTAACATAGCATGCACACCGTCACCGACAGACTATGAAAGGAGGAATAGATCACATCAATACTATCATAGTAATAGTTAACTCCATAATCTACAAGAGATCACAATCATAAACTACGCCAAGTACTACATGATGCACACACTGTCACCATTACATCATGGAGGAGGAATAGACTACTTTAATAACATCACTAGAGTAGCACATAGATTAATAGTGATATAAAGCACATTGAAATCATAAAGGAATATAAATAAGCACTTCACTATGCTATTCTGAATTACTCTCTCGCAAGATAACGAACACTAATTCATCATGTAGGCAAACCTTAAAGATGTATTCCCAAGTACTAATAAACACCCCACGCTGTCACTGTGAGAATTCATAGGAGGTACTAACACACCACAATTTCATAGAGACATCCAACTCAAATCATAACTCCGTGAACAAGTATTCTGTGAAATATAGCCTAAGAGACCCACACGGTGCACACACTGTCACCTTTACACACGTGGGACAAGGAGTCTCCGGAGATCACATAAGTAAAATCCACTTGAATAGCATAACAACATCTAGATTACAAGCTCATCATATGGATCTCAATCATGTAAAGCAGCTCATGAGATCATTGTATTGAAGTACATAGGAGAGAGAGATGAACCACATAGCTACCGGTACAGCCCTTAGCCTCGATGGAGAACTACTCCCTCCTCATGGGAGATAGCAGCGGTGATGAAGATGGCGGTGGTGTCGATGGATATGCCTTCCGGGGCACTTCCCCGTCCCGGCGGCGTGCCGAAACAGAGACTCCTGTCCCCCAGATCTTGGCTTCGCGATGGCGGCGGCTCTGGAAGGTTTCTCGTACCGTGGTTTTTCCGTATCAAAGATTTAGGTCAGGGGGCTTCTTATAGGCGAAGAGGCGGAGTCGGAAGGGTTACGGAGCCGCCACACAATAGGGGGGCGCCCCCCCTTGGGCCGCGCCGGCCACCTGTGTGGGCCCCCCAGGGCTCTCCTCTGGCCCCTCTCCGGTGTTCAGGAAGCTTCGTGGAATTATAAGATGCTGGGCGTTGATTTCGTCCAATTCCGAGAATATTTCCTTACTAGGATTTCTGAAACCAAAAACAGCAGAAAACGAGAACCGGCACTTCGGCATCTCGTCAATAGGTTAGTTCCGGAAAACGCATAATAATGACATATAATGTGTATAAAACATGTGAGTATCATCATAAAAGTAGCATGGAACATAAGAAATTATAGATACGTTTGAGACGTATCAGCGGTCTATGTTCTTTGTCGTAATGCCCTAAGTAAATCTCATAGTAGTCATCATGATATGTATGTGCATTGTTATGCTCTCCCAACATCTTATTTATCTTATTGGAGAGACACAACTAGTGAACTGTGGACCCCGGTCCATTCTTTTACATCTGAAATACAACCTACTGCAATCATTGTTCTCTTTTGTTTTCTGCAAGCAAACATCATTCTCCACACCATACGTTTAATCCTTTGTTTTCAGCAAGCCGGTGAGATTGACAACCTCATCGTTAAGTTGGGGCAAAGTATCTTGATTGTGTTGTGCAGGTTCCACGTTGGTGCCGGAATCCCTGGTGTTGCGCCGCAGTACACTCCTTCACCAACAACCTTCACGTGGCCTTCATCTCCTACTGGTTCGAAAACCTTGGTTTCTTACTGAGGGAAAACTCGCTGCTGTACTCATCATACCTTTCTCTTGGGGTTCCCAACGGACGTGTGCTTTACCGTCACAAGTAGATACTTTTCTGGCGCCGTTGCCGGGGAGATCAAGACACGCCTGCAAGGGGAGTCTCTCACACCCAATCTCTTTACTTTGTTTATTGTCTTGCTTTATTTTATTTTCTGTCTTGTTTGCTTTCTTTATATCAAAAACACAAAAAAATTAGTTACTTGTTTTACTTTATTTAATTCGGTTTTGCTTTATTCTTATTATTGCTAAAAATGAATACTCCTGCGAACACTAAGTTGTGTGACTTCACTAGCACCAATATTAATGATTTCATATGCACTCCTATTGCTCCACCTGCTTCTACAGCAGAATTTTATGAAATTAAACCTGCTTTACTAAATCTTGTTATGAGAGAGCAATTTTCTGGTGTTAGTACTGATGATGTTGCTGCCCATCTTAATAATTTTGTTGAACTTTGTGAAATGCAAAAGTATAAGGATGTAGATGGGGATATTATAAAACTGAAATTGTTTCCTTTCTCCTTGAGAGGAAGAGCTAAAGATTGGTTGCTATCTTTGCCTAAGAATAGTATTGAATCATGGACTAAATGTAAAGATCACTACTAGGAAAATTCCTATAGCCGCAAGTGTTATCGCTGGCGCACCAAACTAGACATGCGCCGGTGCTATTTACCGCCGGCGTATCACTTTTCTGGTGCGCCGGTGATGTTGGAATACTGCCGGCGTACATCATGTTTTTATGCGCCGGTGATAAAAATTGCAGATCCAAACCAGATCGAGCAAATACGGCCGGCGCGCTAACCAAATGGTGCGCCAGCAGGAAAGTAACGCTTCCGGCGCACCAAATTGGCATGAGCCAGCTATCTGAGGGCAGCTTTAGAAAAATAAAGAAACGCTCTGTACAACTATATCGTACGTCTTCCTCTCTTATCTCTCTCACGCGAGACAAGGCACATACACCACACGTTCCGATCTTCTCTCTCCCTCACGCTAGACATGATTTTTTCTATCTTCTCTGAGCGGCGCACCTCCTCCGGTCTGCCAACCTCATGACCTCGCCTGGCCATGATTTGCAAGCGGAGCCCCCTCCAGTCCAAGGAGGACGCGAATCCTGTCTAGCTCGACCGCATCGGCCTCCAACTCCCCGGATCGAATCCGAGGTCGAAGGGGAGAGTAGCGGTCGCGGCGGACCTCCTGCGCACCGCAGCGCTGCGCCTGGTCGCCGGGATGTCCACTTCCCTCAAGATGGAAGCGCACGCGGCGTGCGGCGCGTTCCCGATGCTAGCGCTGACGGTCGTCGCGGAGGTCCACCTCTACATCGACAGCGCCGATGAGGTCGCCCCGGACCTCAACGTCGTCAAGGGCCGCGCCTGCTCGCTCCTTCGCGAGAAGTGATGGGATTCGTAGCATAGAAAACAAAAAATTTCCTACCGCGAGAACGCAATCCAAGCCAAGATGCAATCTAGAAGACGGGAGCAACGAGGGGATGAACGAGACTAACCCTTGAAGATTTCCAAAGCCTACAAGAGGGGGCTCTTGTTGCTGCGGTAGACGATCACTTGCCGCTATCAAAAGCGCGTAGAAGATCTTGACGGTGCCACAATCGGGCAGCACCTCCGTACTCGGTCACACGTTCGGTGTTGATGAAGACGACGTCCTTCTCCCCGTTCCAGCGGGAAGCGGAAGTAGTAGATCCTCCTCGGAATCCCGGCAGCACGACGGCGTGGTGGCGGTGGTGGTGGAGAACTCCGGCAGGGCTTCGCCTATGCGCCG
>NC_061511.1:282471799-282509010 GCF_022539505.1 Lolium rigidum | reverse complement strand
ACCTACTACATGGTATTTCTCCGCCATTCCAAAGTAAATTTCTTGAGTGCTACCTTTAAAATTTCCATCATTCGTCTTTGCAATATATAGCTCATGGGACAAAGAGCTTAAAAACTATTGTGGTATTGAATATGTACTTATGCACTTTATCTCTTATTAAGTTGCTTGTTGTGCGATAACCATGCTTCTGGGGACGCCATCAACTACTCTTTGTTGAATATCATGTGAGTTGCTATGCATGTCCGTCTTGTCTGAAGTAAGGGAGATCTACCACTTTATTGGTTAGAGCATGCATATTGTTAGAGAAGAACATTGGGCCGCTAACTAAAGCCATGAATCATGGTGGAAGTTTCAGATTTGGACATATATCCTCAATCTCATATGAGAACATTAACTGTTGCTACATGCTTATGCATTAAAGAGGAGTCCATTATCTCGTTGTCCATGTTGTCCCGGTATGGATGTCTAAGTTGAGAATAATCAAAAGCGAGAAATCCAAAATGCGAGCTTTCTCCTTAGACCTTTGTACAGGCGGCATGGAGGTACCCCTTTATGACACTTGGTTAAAACATGTGTATTGCGATGATCCGGTAGTCCAAGCTAATTAGGACAAGGTGCGGGCACTATTAGTATACTATGCATGAGGCTTGCAACTTGTAAGATATAATTTACATGATTCATATGCTTTATTACTACCGTTGACAAAATTGTTTCATGTTTTCAAAATAAAAGCTCTAGCACAAATATAGCAATCGATGCTTTCCTCTTTGAAGGACCATTCTTTTACTTTTATGTTGAGTCAGTTCACCTATTTCTCTCCACCTCAAGAAGCAAACACTTGTGTGAACTGTGCATTGATTCCTACATACTTGCATATTGCACTTGTTATATTACTATACATTGACAATTATCCATGAGATATACATGTTACAAGTTGAAAGCAACCGCTGAAACTTAATCTTCCTTTGTGTTGCTTCAATACCTTTACTTTGATTTATTGCTTTATGAGTTAACTCTTATGCAAGACTTATTGATACTTGTCTTGAAAGTACTATTCATGAAAAGTCTTTGCTTTATGATTCAGTTGTTTACTCATGTCATTACCATTGTTTTGATCGCTGCATTCATTACATATGTTTACAATAGTATGATCAAGGTTATGATGGCATGTCACTCCAGAAATTATCCGTGTTATCGTTTACCTGCTCGGGACGAGCAGAACTAAGCTTAGGGATGCTGATACGTCTCCGACGTATCGATAATTTCTTATGTTCCATGCCACATTATTGATGATATCTACATGTTTTATACACATTATATGTCGTATTTATGCATTTTCCGGCACTAACCTATTAACGAGATGCCGAAGAGCCAGTTGTTGTTTTTGGTTTCAGAAATCCTAGTAAGGAAATATTCTCGGAATTGGACGAAATCAACGCCCGGGGTCCTATTTTGCTACGAAGCTTCCGGAAGACCGAGGGAGAGTCGAAGTGGGGCCACGAGGTGGCGACACACCGGGCGGCGCGGCCCGGGCCCCGGCCGCGCCGGCCTATGGTGTGGGCCCTCGTGACGCCCTTTACCTGCCCTTCCGCCTACAAATAGCCTTCGTCGCGAAACCCCCAGCATCGAGAGCCACGATACGGAAAACCTTCCGGAGACGCCGCCGCCGCCAATCCCATCTCGGGGGATTCGGAGATCACCTCCGGCACCCTGCCGGAGAGGGGAATCATCTCCCGGAGGACTCTTCACCTCCATGGTCGCCTCCGGAGTGATGAGTGAGTAGTTCACACCTGGACTATGGGTCCATAGCGGTAGCTAGATGGTTGTCTTCTCCTCATGTGCTTCATTGTCGGATCTTGTGAGCTGCCTAACATGATCAAGATCATCTATCTGTAATTCTATATGTTGTGTTTGTCGGGATCCGATGGATAGAGAATACTATGTTATTTTGATTATCAATCTATTACCTATGTGTTGTTTATGATCTTGCATGCTCTCCGTTATTAGTAGAGGCTCGGCCAAGTTTTTGCTCTTAACTCCAAGAGGGAGTATTTATGCTCGATAGTGGGTTCATGCCTCCATTAAATGCGGGACAGTGACAGAAAGTTCTAAGGTTGTGGATGTGCTGTTGCCACTAGGGATAAAACATTGATGCTATGTCCGAGGATGTAGTTATTGATTACATTATGCACCATACTTAATGCAATTGTCTGTTGCTTTGCAACTTAATACTGGAAGGGGTTCGGATGATAACCTGAAGGTGGACTTTTTAGGCATAGATGCATGTCTGGATAGCGGTCTATGTACTTTGTCGTAATGCCCAATTAAATCTCACAATATTCATCATATCATGTATGTGCATTGTTATGCCCTCTCTATTTGTCAATTGCCCGACTGTAATTTGTTCACCCAACATGCTATCTTATGGGAGAGACACCTCTAGTGAAATGTGGACCCCGGTCCATTCTTTTATACTGAATACAATCTGCAATACTTGTTCTACTGTTTTCTGCAAACAATCATCATCCACACTATACATCTAATCCTTTGTTACAGCAAGCCGGTGAGATTGACAACCTCACTGTTTCGTTGGGGCAAAGTACTTTGGTTGTGTTGTGCAGGTTCCACGTTGGCGACGGAATCTCTGGTGTTGCGCCGCACTACATCCCGCCGCCATCAACCTTCAACGTGCTTCTTGGCTCCTTCTGGTTCGATAAACCTTGGTTTCTTTCTGAGGGAAAACTTGCTGCTGTGCGCATCATACCTTCCTCTTGGGGTTCCCAACGAACGTGTGAGTTACACGCCATCAACGTTCTATGCATATGTGTGTTATTTTGATGTTCTATGCATATGTGTGTTCTTGTAGGAGGGCATTGCCGCCAAGAGGTACATGGAGATGCCCGCTTCCAAGGGAAAACCATTCGCATTTAAGCATGCTTGGGAACATCTCAAAGATTTTGACAAGTGGAAGTTGAGGGATCAAGAGACTGCACCCAAGAAGTCGGCAATGCTTAGGTTGGATGATAGTGATGAGGAGGAAAGGAATGCGTGCAAGCCCGAGGGAACCAAGAAGGAAAAGTTAAGGATGAAGATGGAAGGAGAAGCGTCAAGCATGAGAGAGAAGATGGAGCACATGATGAAGTGAAGGGAGACATTGACAATGAAGACATTGGAGACAAAGTTTCTTATCACCGAGAAGAAGAAAGAGGTGAAGCTTGCACAAGTTGAAGCAAGGCGTGAAGAAGCGAAGCGCAAGGCCGAAGAAAGAGCGCGCAAGGCCGACTTGGAGGAGAGGATGATCAAGGTCAAAGAAGCAAAGGCATGGAAAGAACTCATGGTGGAAGATAAGGAGCACATGATGATGTCGAAGAAGGACATGGATCAAGAGCAATTGGCATGGTGGAAGGAGTACAAGGAAGACATCGCGGAGAGAAAGAGGATATTTCGTGTTGCGTCCTCTACTCTTCGGGATGACACTCCGATGAGTAGTGGTGGCGATGGCGGTGTGGAGGAATCCACCACCGACGCCTATGGAGGTGCTTGATGGCGGTGGGGCGGTCTAGGAGATGGCGCCAAGATGCAACTTTTTGGTGACGGTACCGACGAGAGGGGGAAGATGATGATTTTGTGATGTAAAATATTAAACCATGCATCAATGATCTTTCATGTCCTAGTTTGTTTCATCGTTGAATGTGTTTTTCTAATGATAATTGTGATATATCTCAAATCACAGTTTGATGGTTTGAGGGTTGCGGCAAGGATTCGAGGGTTCTAGTCTTTGCCTTTGTTTTTCACCCCTCAAAATTGACAAAAACTGCTAATTCTCAACCCTTAAAATGCTTTGAAAATTTGAAGGTTTAGGGGTACTACTAGTGATGCTCCTCAGAGCTGCGCCCACCAAGTTCTTAGGCAATCGCTGCAGCAGCCTGTCTTCAGCTGTGTGAATTAAAACCATGGACATAACTCACGGTCTCATGCCCTGTAGGTTTAGTCTTGCAATATTAGCTTTTTCCAGGCTATATGTAATCCACAGTGTACTATGCACTTGATTTCACTTCTCGTTAAAAAGAAAATGTTGGCAACACATCGCAGTCGAGCATCACGCGCAAATTGAACTAAGGTGCTCGATCATCTACTAACAGCTGCATCAACTCCCACCAGGATCAGCATAAATACGAGCGTCCATCCGTACGCACGGTCAATGGATTCGCAACTCCTGCAAAAGAAATTGTCTCCTTCAGTGACTGTGGAAAAAGTACGGATCACACAGTAGAGGGGACATGGGCATGGACGTCTAGAGGAGGCCGATCGACGGCCAAGCAGCACGTCGTGGCCGCAGAGAGACCTGGCCAGGTATGCTATGATGAGATACGTTCCCCATGCACAGTGCTGCTAGCCAGTACTATATGCCCCTACCGAACAAGAAATGGAGTCGTGATGGAGCAATTGTTTTAAGGTAAAGACGGTTGTACCCGCTGTCCAGCTAGATCTAAGAAGTTGACCAAGTTTACGAGCGAAACCGGGCCAAAAAACACACAATGCATTGTTTACGAGGAAAACCGGGTTAAGAAACCGCACAAAGGAGGAGACTGTCCACACTAGTAGAAAATCTCTCATGCGTACCGGTTCCAGAGGGGCATTCGTACCGGTTTTGCAACCGGTACAAATTATTCGGCACTAAAGCCCCCCTTTCGTACCGGTTGCTTACGAACCGGTATAAAAGGGGCCTCCACGTGGGCCACCGGGAGAGCTCGGGGCTAAGGATCTTTGGTACCGGTTGGTAATACGAACCGGTACCAAAGGTTCCCCCGCGGCAGGGAATTTGCCCGAATCTCGCCGCGGCAGAGAATTGAAGTTTTAGGGTTTTTGGAGGGGTTTAGGGATATCGGTTTGTTTCATATCGCGTCGATGCACCGGAAACGCGTTTGGGTTTATTGAAGTACATGAAGATCAATATGATGCATAGCAAGTTGGTGCATATAATATAACACACATGTAATTGCATAAGATCGCAAATTAAGAAGCACTATGCATGAAGATCGATCTTCATGCATAGTAGTGGTACTCTCCGAGCCGTACTCTATATATTACATGTAGCATAGTGGTACTCTTCGAGTCAACTATATATGTAACATGTACATCTTCATTCATAGTGGAACTCTGCGAATGGTGGTATGACGTCCTGAAGGAAGAATCCCGCCAATTCCTCGGCTATTGCTATGAAGCGGTCATCGATTGAGAGCTTGTTCCGCTTTGTTGCCAACTATAAAAGAATAAGATACAAATGAGTACATGAGATATGTGTGTGTGTATATATATATTCAAACCAGAATGAAACAACTATTACTGAAACTCAGCACAACTTATGATAAGAAAACAAATTTGTGAATATTGTTTTCGTACCTCTTTATTTCTTGCATTATTAATTCTCTCGTCGACAATTCTGTGGATGTACTCGCAAACGTAGAATCCACAGAGATCAGTCCCTTGTGGTTGTTGCGGGCATTTCTTTACAAGAATATAAGTCAATCAAACAATAGTCAAGTATGATAATTAAAGTTGTGTGGACCTAGGTAGTACTACTTACTTTCGCCTTCCATCGCAGCCTCTGTGGCCATTCATGGGACGTATCTTCCTTGATGAAAGTTGCCCATACGCTGCCCGACAAAAGAAAATGCATAAAAGAGTTATCAATTAGTTCATAGCAGGAAATTAACGAAACAAACCGATAACAATTAAAATTACCTTTTGAGCATTAAATAACAAGACAAGTATAGTTCCGGTTCTTTGCTTAGTGAGTCAAAGACTTCAACTTCTCCAGTTTGCATATTGATGACGAGAAGAATAAAGTGAAACCTACGCACGTTTAAATATGTAGTGTCATATATATAAGGCATTAGTTAAAATTTTGACATACGGTGAGCAAAATATAATGTGTTATAAGACAGGTAAGACTCACTCGGAAGTTGTAAGGCCAAATTATTAGGTTTTTGTCACGTTGTCGCTTCAAAAACCTTAGCAAAGTCTCCGGTGTATCCTTGTTATAGACGGGATCTTCTATGGTTTTAACATGCATTGTGTGCGGATCAATGAACCCAATGTTCGTGATTTCATCCCTTTTGCATTCGAGTATCTTCGATCTGCATAATATAGCGCACAAAGGATTATAATCTGCCAGACAATGAACGAGCTGAGCTAAAGACTTCTCAAATTAAATAAATCACTTACAGACAATAGGAACTGATGATAGATTTGTCGAGGGCCCGGAGATTGTATAACTGGAAAAGCTCGTTGAAGTCAACGTTCACACAGTATTCCTGGAAGTAGTGCTCTTCCCTAACTCGCACCATGATAGTCTCGATCCCTTCCTTTGAGGCATTAAGGTACCACGAATGCAAGCTACGCATACGTGTTGGTAGCTTCCTGAGATTCTCGACCAAATCTTTCCCTTGAACAAATTGATATGCTTGTTCAGCCAAGGCGTAATCGGTTGTGTCTTGTCGAGAACTTTGAACGGCCTTCCCGTCAAACACCTTGAGAGGCTCGACCGATTGAACGGGTTGTTGTCCGAGCTGGTAGACTTGGTGTATCCCTTTTATCTCCACGATACCCGATTTAACGGGTTTTGTCGCCTCGATCATCTTGTCATACGACCTTTCAATAGAACGCCTATAGTCGGATGGCGGCGATGGTACGGGGTCATATAGATTCTCAACGGTACGCACAACTTTCTCCCGATCTAGTGTCTTCTCGAAAGGTATCTCCGGCACTTTCGGTGCAAAAAATTTCTTCACCTCGGCCCGAACGGCCTCCGCGTTTTCCTCCGGAGTTTTTCCCAAGGTAACTTCTCGGTAGGCGGCAGTTTTTCTCCTTTCTAGCTTTCTTCCTAGGCGGCGTACCGTTCCGCTTAACGGACGCTGTCTTACGCGGAGGATCTCGAGATGGTGGACTCACGCCGGGGTCCCTCTCGGGTAGGTGTGGACTTGGCTGCTCACCGGGACTGCCACCGGGAGGAGTCGATGGCATTTGCTGCTCATGTGTAGGAGTCGGTGGCCTTTGCAAAAGGACGACGTACTTCTTCGGCCATAGGGCGAAACCGTGCTTGACATCGGCCGGTGTCCTCTCATCTTCACCTCTAGGAATATCAAGCTCCACTTTTTCAAAACCCGAAACAACTTCATCCACCCCGACACGAACACAACCAGGTGGAATGGGCATATGATGGTGCATTGCTCCATCTTCACTTGGGTACACATAGCCGACCGCCACCTTAACGAGACGCGGTCCTGATTAACATATGTAGCTCGCAATCTGTCTTCTCCGTGACATAATCCACGGGGTAGCTTCCTCCACATCCGTCAAGATGCGAGGAACCGACACTCGCTTCTTCGCTGAGATGGGGCAGCATCGGCTTGTGGATCCTGTAGAAACAGCGGCTGATCAGGTGCCCTCTGATTTCTCTCAAGAGCCTCCACCCTAGATAACAACTCCGTTACAATGTCGGCGTCCTTCTTCTTCTTTAGCGAACGGCTTCTATAAGTGTCAGCGCTGTCCGGCCACGCTTCCTTCATGGTGAGACCTGGGCGAGCTCGTACCCGTCCAACATGTTCGGGGTTCCCCGGAGCGAGTGTCGGCTCGTCATTCTCTCGATCGGGAATGTACTCTCCCTTTTGACCTTGTCAATTGCATCTACAAGCTTCGGTACAATTGCCTCAATTTTGTCCTTCCATTTTCCCTTCGCAATGATCAACCCTGTCTTTGGGTCCAACCCTGCCCCATGAGCGAACAGCCATAACTTGGACCGTTCGGGCCAGTCCCATGTCTGTGGAGTGATTCCATGATCCATCGGTTTATTCTCAAACGCTCTCCACTTCGGAATGGCACTCTTGTAGCCACCTGACCCCAAATGATGCGGAAGTTTCTTCTTTGCAGCATTTTCGGTATTTTTCTTCGATCGGGACACAAAAGTAGACGATTGCTTATACTCCTTAAATGCGGCCCAGTGATCTTTTATCTTCACTAGATTATCATCGAATACTTGGATCTTCATTCTTATATTTGTCCCATAAATTTTTCTTCCATGTCTGGAATTGTATGGCCATCTTCTTCCATGTCCATTCCTTGACTTTATTTTTCTGGCCTTCCGTCATGTCTTCCGGTAGGCTGAACTTTGTCATGAGCGTGTCCCAAAGAAATTTTTTCATCGCGTCGTTGACATAACTAGCACCACTCTCCGGGTTCTTCGGCTTATGCCACTCTTGAATGCTGATCGGTACATGGTCCCTAACAATAACTCCGGATTGACTTGTAAATTTGCGGCAAAACTCCTTGGGCTCCACTGGTTCACCATTATCCTTGAATGCCGTGAGGGCTAACCTGCCCTCGCACTTTAGCACCCGCGTCGGGCCTCGTTTTGATCTAACAGACTTGCTCGATGATCCAGAAGGCTAAAAGAAAAAATTATTCGTTAATAAGTGCAATACAAATAAATGAATGCATCTAGGGATGAACATATAGACTAATTTATACATAGATATACACCTCGCCGGAGTTTGTGATGGACACTTCGTTGTCTCTTCTAACTTGTTCAGACTCAAGTCCCTCGCCAAAATCATTCAGAAAGTCTTGGTAATCGTTGTCTTCTCCATCGTCGGGTTCCGGACCACGGGCACTCTCATAGATCAATTGCTGCACCGCTTCTTCCCCCTCCTCAGCATCACATCTTTCTTACGGTCCTCTTTGTGCCATCGCAACAACTTGGCATGCTCTTTGTTCTGGAACAAACGTTTCAACCGTGGTATTATAGGAGCATACCACATCACCTTCGCAGAACCCTCTTCCCGGGGGTGGACTCACCCTCAACATCGCCGGGGTCATCTCGCCCGATCTTATACCTCAATGCACTACATACCGGGCATGCATTCAAATTCTCGTACTCCCCGCGGTAGAGGATGCGGTCATTGATGCATGCATGTATCTTCTCGCACCTCTAATCCTAGAGGGCAGACAACCTTCTTTGCTTCGTACGTGCTAGAGGGCAACACGTTCTCCCCGGAAGCATCTTCTTTATTATTTTCAGCAACTTTTCAAATCCCTTGTCGAAGTACCATTCTCTCGCCTTCCATCGCAGACAATTCCAGCGTGGTACCCAGCTTTTTCTGACCATTTTCGCAATTTGGGTACAACAGTTTGTTGTGATCCTCTAACATTTTCTCCAACTTCAACCTCTCCTTTTCATTTCCGCAGTTCATCTTCGCATCAAGAATGGCCCGACCCAAATCGTCATCCGGGTCATCAAAAATCGGCTCATCGAAAATGAGCTCTTCTTCAGCCTTCGTCTTCCCCATTCTACTACCACCGTCTTCGGTGAATAAGGGATAGTTGTCACTATCCTCTTCTTCTTCGTTGTCTTCCAATATAACCCCTCTTTCTCCGTGCTTGGTCCAACAATTATAGCTGGGCATGAAACCATTCTCCAGCAGGTGGACGTGAAGGGTCTTCGAGGTAGAGTAATCCTTCATATTCTTACAGGAACTACATGGACAATACATGAAACCATTCGACCGCCCGTTTGCCTCAGCCACGTTGAGAAAATAATGCATGCCGTAATGAACTCGGGATGGCACCGGTCACCGTACATCCATTGTCGACTCATCCGCATTTTATATGTATATCAAAAATCATTAAGTACACAACATCATGGATATATGAGTGACCAACTTAATTAATATTCAAGTTCATCACATAAAACTAAGTTTTTTTTATAAAAAAGAAGAGGCTCACCGAGGTTGTACGGTGTCGGCTAGGGGACGACGCTAGCGATCGACGGCGGTGAGGACGGGGATGATACTAATTAAAACCTACAAAATATACCATAATTTCAGCTCAAATTGATTATAAAAAAGTAAAATCCCTAACTTAGGCATTTCATCAAACACCTTGCTAGCACTAGAAAAATAGTACGAGTTAAACTATCAAAGAAATGAGCTAAATTAGGAACGCCGGAAGAAAGGATGATATTGCTAACCCTTGGATAGATGGAGGTCGTTAATCTTGTTAAAATGGTGGAGAAAAATAAAGATTATTGGAGTGTGAGAGGTGGAGAAAAATTTAGAGTGTGAGGAAGAAGAGAAAAATGAGAGCCGGCATGCGGGGGGCTCGGGAAGGGATCCGGGCGATTGATATAGCTGGGTACCCTTTGGTACCGGTTCGTGTTAAGAACCGGTACCAAAGGTCCAGCCCGGGCCCCACCACGCGTCCGAATTTTGGCCGAAGACCTTTCGTACCGGTTCCTAACACGAACCGGTACGAAAGCCCCTCCCAAACCGGTACCAAAGCTCCTCGCCCACCTGAGCCCTCAAACCGGTACAAATGGCCCCATTGGTACCGGTTCGTAAGGGAACCGGTACCAATAGCTTAGATGGATGAGAGGTTTTCTACTAGTGCCACCAAACGCAACAGACCGCCATGACTTACACCACTCGACACCGAAACCGCACACGAGCCACGACGTCGCAAGACCTAGTCACCATGTAGCCCCAATGACCACCCATAGACCACAAACGTTGTGGTCGCCCTGGCATCGCAACCAAATCGACTTTTCATCGCCTAAAGTCAAACCAACAGGTCGACGGACTCGCTCTCTGCATAGATCCAAGCCACCACCCAATACCCATGCTAGGTTATGGCTAAGGCAATCCCCATAGGACCATCGCTGCATAGAACTTGGAGGCAACCACCATCCTGGGCCACCGCCCCAAGATCCACCTCCCCTGAAAACATATTCGCATTGTTCGGCCGCGACGAACCAGTCGCCCCGCGAGGGTTTAGATCCTTCAAGGTGATGGGACTTAGGTTTTCACTCGAAGATTTTAGGCCCACTCACGTCGGTCAGGATTGAGAACTCCACAACGACACTCGAAAGCGCCGCATCATCGCACTGACCATAGTTGATGCAAGGTTGTTATATGGGGATCGTCATGTCTGCAAAGCGAGAGGAGTAACAAACCGGGTAGATGTTGTGATATACATTCTAGATATGGACATGACGTGGCTAAATATCAGTGGGCCGGGGTGGCCCATAGGAGGTGTGGACTTAAAGCCTCCTAGGGCTACTTGTCTGCCTGAAGCTAAAGATGGAAGGCCTAACCGGGTAGGCGCAACCCAACGTGATACTAAGTAGGAGTCCGGATGTCTGATGACATCATACGACTTGACTTATGTATCGCCTTCGGACTCCACGTTCTAGTCATTTAGGATTTTCCTTGTAAACCATAGGCCCGGTGTAATACATAAGCAGGTCCCTGGGTACCCTAAAGGTACAACCTATCTGATCATTGTAACATGCACATTGTTGCTTTATAGTGATTTATAGCAGGACTAGGAATCTGACACCGCCGTGGATCTCGAACCTAGGTACCAGGTGTGCATTGCCGTCCTGAACATCCACCGGCCTTACACCCTCTCTCCCTCTCCTTGTCGTGAGGTACCCTCCGTGGCAGGTGTGTCAACAATACCACGATAGTAGAGCGGCTCTATCTCGCCGCCCACCAAGCTGTGATGGAGCATTTCTAGAAACATAGAAAACCTTAGCATTAATGTTTATGCTTTGTGCAGCTCAAAGTTTAAGCCTTATGTTCTAAAATGTTTGAGCTTGGCGTTGGAGTCAGCACTCAGCAGCTTGCTAGTAACTTGGCACGTAATCCTCCTAGTTTTGTTGCGTTGGAGGCTTGGCTCTCTAGCTAGACTTTTTGAATAAACGGCGATGGAATCCATCGTTGAGTCTCATCATGCTTCCATGCCTCTCTTTAGTCCCTTTTGCTCACCCTCCAACCACTACCGATAAGGCTGTAGCGCATGATAATCAGGACAGTGATATCTCCGTTTGGTATAATGCGTGTACTGACCATTCAGAAACGAAGGAAAACAAGGCACTAAAATCATGGATGTGATGTACTAGTATCCTAGTTGTAGCTAGTCCGGCGAGCACTAGACGTGCAAGGATAACCGTAGCCAATAGTAGGAACCGCTGGATCGTTTATGAGGAAAATAACCCGTCGAATTCCCTAAACTCCCTATCGCATCAGCGTTCCTGAACAGCAAACAGCCGTGTTGAGTCGTTAGCTCGCACCCACTTCCACGAATGGCACACTCCACCTCCCACGCGTACGCGCCATCTTGGAGAAATATACACATGTGCATTTCCATCTTCTCAACTTCCTGCTTGCCCAATACGAATGGAAGGAGAACATATCTAGTGATACCATAACTTATTTGATACCATGATATCACTTTTCAAAATTTAAATTTTAAATATTTAAAAGTTTAAAACCAAAATTTTAGGTGTTCACAAGATACGTGTCTACATGCCCTGTAACTTTCATAACCAAATTCAAGATACCCTCAGAGAAACAAAAATGAGAAATCTAGCATGAATAGTGCCAGGTAAAGATAAAAACACAAAATGGCACTATTTACATAGCATTTGTCTTTTTTGTTTCTCTTGGTGTATTTTAAATTTGGCTGTAAAAAACCTAGAGAATATAAACACACATCTTGTCAACAGCCACAAATTTTTTTCGAAATATTTTGATACTTACAATTCAAATTTTGTGATCACCTAAAATGGTATCATGTGAGGTGTGATATCACTAGATATTTTCCCGAATAAAAGTCTCATTTGTGTTTTTATTACTCTTTGGGGTGTCTCCATCGAATCTCATTTTGCACGCCTATCTATACCTAATAATAAAGGGAGAAGCGTTTCCGTGGTTTGGTCCGTTTGGTCCATCGTGATTTCCTTCGTCCGATGTCCGTTGTCGTCCGTGCCACAGCGTTTTGTCCATCTATTTCGTCGTCCATCGTATGTTTTCCTCCGTTCGTCAAAGCAGCCCGGGCGGCAGCAGTTTCCGGCTCCAATCCAATACGAGTCTATCCTTAATGCAATACAAGTCCAGGTCGAACGACTAATTAAAAGTCAAGCGTGTTCTCAAAGCAGATTGCAGAGTCCGGCTCGAATCAAATACTCCTATCACATCGCTGGCTCATATATATACATCGGTATCCATTGATCAACACGATCTTCGCCGCTGAGTCGGGAGTCGATCGACTTCTGCGAGGGATTCTTCGTCGAGGAGAGAGAGGATCAGATCAAGATGAATTTCGGGTCGCTTTTTCGGGCGGCTCTAGCCAATCTGGCCGGAACCTGAGCGACATGCGACCTCTGAAATTCAGCGCCTCCCATCCTGATTCTGATAGATCCATGAAGAATCTGACGCTGCATGTCTGGGGAGCCTCGCCATACAGGATTTGCGCATGAGCAACAGGGAGAGCCGGCTGTCTGCGGTACCTATTTCAATTAGCCGTGCGGCCGTGCCCCGGCTGGCCGGCTCTAACCAAAATCTCGCTGATCGCAGGCATATGGAGAATATGAGATCACGGACCTAAAAAATCGAAAGTAAGACCCCCACCATCGCGACCGACCAAGGGAAACCCCTACCTAACGACTGGACAAAGGCCAGCCGCCAGCAATGGAGCTCGCATAGGCAGCCAGGGATAAGACAGACTTCGCCATGAGCGTGCTCTGGCAACTCGCGTACCCTTAAAAAAACTCGCGTGCGGCGGGGCTAAGCTCAATCAGATCGACGCCTTCTCTTCCTTACTTATTGGCTCATCCAATCTAATAACGCTGGTCCATGGCGAATTACTAGGAACTGGGAAGCCTGCGCACTCTTCCCTGGACAGCGAGAGATCAGAAGCTCGGGCGCCGCTGGCTGGCATGAACTTCATGACAAGCGTGGCCTGTAGCAACAATTACCCAGGACCTATTTCACAGGACATGCAGGTCTCTCTCCCTATAGTTGCATCAAATTTGGGAAGCTACACGCCGGCACACCCGGCCGGATTTTATTCAATGACACCATCTTTTGAGTATTCACTATTCAGGCACTGCTACCTCTAGAGCGTTGGCGATGCATGATCATGATGGAATGATAGATCAACAAAAAAGCATGACGGTTGGTTTATTTTTCCTGATCCCTATCTTTCCAGATCATTTTTTTTAAAATGTGAACTGGTTTTTCCACCAAGATTTTTGTGTGGAATATTAAATCATTGTTACGAAAAATAGATCTAGGTACTTTCAGCTTTTGTTCGTGGATTTCATTTTTTATTCATGAACAAGATGTGATACAAACATATATACACATGCATGCTTTATTTTGTTACTTTGCTTCACCAATTGGTCCAGACTTAAAAAAATTCATTGTTGCAAATATTAAATATAATGTCTTTGAAGGAACATTGAATTTTAGACATGAAACTCACCTCAATAATTATCGTTTTAATGTTGGATCGATTTTTTTGTTGGAACTTTCCTTTATTCATGGGTATACTTCGGAATCTTGATCCAAGTGCTTTATAATTAATTGTTAAATATACTTGTGGGGTCTCCAGGTGACGCTAGAGTATCTCTCGCTATTTCCGCTGATGAATGGGGATGGCGGGATGAGTATGAGAAGCACCCCGCTGACTCATATAGGACGATGTGTGGAATGCCTACAACTGTTCCATCTAGCACTCGGTAATATCAGCATCATTCTGGATGGTGCGGTATCGAGTGGCGTGTCCAGTTATGCTTATCCCGTTGCAACGCACGGGCACTTTTGCTAGTATATCCTTAGATCAGGATATTAGGACGTGTCACAGGCAGACATCTCTAAAGCCGGACAATGTAGCGAACTCTCAGTCATTTCTTCTCAGCGCATGGCCAAGGAAAGGCCCTACAGATTTTCAAAGGCCCTACTTACAGTAATTCCTCCATTCCATATTAGTTGTCATATATTTAGATATATCTATAGGTTAAATGTATCTAGATACATCTAAATTAGCGACTGTAAAAATAGAGGATGGAGTAGCATATAAGAGAGTGGAGACTTTGGCTCTCGGATACAAGTGATCTCGTTGTTTAAACAAAACTGAAATTCACATTTACGTAGCCTCAAAGAAATTTAAAATGGATTTGAATGTAGCCAATGATTCGTGCAGAATACTTATCTCAAAATACTTTGTATTCTTGGTCCCAAAAATACAAATTATACGTGTGGATCCGAGTAGGTATATTTTCAAATCTCCAAAATTTCTTAGATTTTGTCATTTTTTAGCCCACGATACAAAGAAATTTGCATTGCGATTTTTCATGACTATGTCCATATTTATTTTTAGATTTTTTTATACTTATAAATATGATTTTAAAAGTTTTTACACAATGGATCACTCGAGGTCGAGACGAAAGTTACTTTTCGAATATATTGGCCTCTTAGTGGCTGTACAAAACTACTCCATGTTTCATGTATAATTCTTGATGTGGTTTTAGTTTAAATTTAAGGGTTTTGCTAAGCTCGTCCTTAGTTAAGTCTTACAACGTTAATTGCATCGTAATTCGTGCACATAAGTTCTAAGTTGGGTTACAACTCGCCTATTTTAGTTACAAGCACTATTCAAAAAATTGGCCGAATCATCGATCAATAGGCCAACTAATCGCTACTCGGGGTCAGACTGTATCGAATACCTCTAATCGGTTGTGTTAATCGTTTAGCCTGACTAATTGACCTGGTAGCCTGATTACTAGGTATGTTTACGATTAACTACTACACTTGGGTAAAGAAAATGCAAAAAAAAAAAAATCAAGACAGACCACCCGTCCAGCTGCTACCATGCCCATAGAAGTGGATTTGTGAAGCTCCCGCTCTATTCCTACCTCGCCAACTAGTTTCTTTCCGTCGGGGAGGAGAAGCATACATATTTGAATGGGTTTCGGGGCTCTAGAGAAGTAGGTTCCAGGCACCCATGTTCTATTTCTTTCTTGTATACATTTTTTTATAAAGGGAATATATTAATATCGAGAGATATCAAATACATCCAGCATCTGTAACAAAGCAATTCCTTAATGGCAATACGGATGCACACAGCGAAAAAAGAAAAAAAAAGATTGCACCAATAATTTATACACATGTGTTTAATTTCTAATTTATGTAGTCTCGCCGATTAATAGTCGACCGACTAAATCAGTTAATCACCAAATTCTGGTTAGTCACTACTCACAAGCTGACCGAGTAATTAATGATTATCGATTTTCTTACCATTGGTTGCAAGTGAGGTTTCAAGTGAGTTTTTTTTCGGTTGTAACTGGGGAACTAAGAAAAATACTCCAAACGTTAGATTTTCTTTGTGGTTCATGCTAGTCGTGAGTAGAATTTATGACATCATCTCACTGGAAACAAAATTAGTTCTTAATAGTCTGAGAACTATACAAGAATAATGAAACGGGGGTAATTCCATCAACGATGATTGTTTGGAGCACAAAAACTATTGCACGCATGCAAATATATATCTGACTTGTCAGAGCTGGATGCCCGACCCGATTGAACAATTACCATGCATGTACCGGCTACCAGTCGTTCATCCAAGAAAGTAGAAGCGCCCATGCGGTACACGCGCACCACCAATGGTGATAGACTGATAGGCGGGCTGCCTAATTATTTTCGAACAAAGAAACCAACTTCTTTTACAGACATCACATCACATAAATTTACTGAAACGTACAAGCATCAGATCGTCACGTACAGACATCAAATCAATGGATTCGGGCACTCACGCATCCGTGCATGATCGATCATCAGGCCCTGTCGATCATAGACTGCCGCCCACGGCACCCCGGCCGTTTGATCCTCAGCTGCCTAGATCGGGTGGACAGGCTAAAAGTCACTGCAAGTTAAGGACCATACCTGGGGATGGAATAAATTCAAGTTGTGTGTACCACTGTACCTTGCGATTAGCCCTGGATATCTCATCATGGAGGAAAGTAACAATAACCGGTCCGGTGGCTCCATGCTCCATGCATGTACATGATAGGGAACTTTTAAAACTTGGACCATGTGAGCCTATTTGTGTTGAAACTTAACGATAATCGGACTTGTAAGTTCTTATTTCTTATTAAAAAAAGATCATGTGCATAGGCATCGAGTAGCAACTTAGTCAAACTTTTTTTTCATAAAAAGTTATGACCAAGAGAAGCATGTGTAAATATCAGAAAATGGGAATGCTACGATATAAGTTGAAACTTGAACCTTGCACAAGTAAACTTAGACTTATGATTTTCATTATTTCATTCTTTGCATATGCTATGATAACAAAAGAACAAAGTGTATTTTGATATTTTGGCCTTGTCCAAAACAAATAACCTTTAGAAGACAAGGGCTCAATTCTTTTCGGTTTTCCCGAGAAGCTGCCCTCCACAAAACTTCCTATCGAAGCCAACCCTCAAATTTGGTTAGGCTTCCAAACTAGTTTCCCAAGCTTCCGGGAGAAGCCCCAACAAAACGGGGCTAATGTGTTGTGCAATCTAGTGGTTGTCTCGTCTCTTTATTAGTCGTATGTAAGTTTTGTGCTTACTCACCGCTCCAGATGGGAGATGCTTTATGTACACATATTTAACCTTTTCAAAATCAAAATTTGCACAATAGAGCTACTTTTGCGGAAATTAGTTTAAGTAGATACTTATGAGAAGGAAGATTTTTTCCCTTTATACTCATTAACTCCGAGACGCATAGACCTTAGAGAATCGGAAGAAGTCACAACAAACGTTGCAACAAAGCTTGGCTAGATTTTGTAGAGGCAATATATGCTTGCACTGAAAAGTGCTCCCTTTATTCATAAATAGATGTCTTAGATCTAAATCTAGATATATGTAGACAATATTTATGGACGGAGGGAGTATATAAATGAACGTAAGAAAAACAGGCGCGCAATCTGACGAATTTGGTACGAGTTCAAATATGCCGGATCCAAATAGACATATAACATTACAATCCAAATAAGCCGAATTTAACACTGCTTCTCTTTTTAGGACCGCTCCCCAAAGTGAAGACCGAAATCAAGCAGCACAATTGCACAAAGGTAAACCTGAAACACAAAAGAACAGACACCACGTCAGCCTGTTCTGACACCAAACAGCAGGGGCGATAACCTGGAAACCACCCGCCGGCTTTGGCAAGAGCTCCAGAGCGTCGCGGGGCAGCAACGGCAAGGAAACGGAAATGCCGGAGCCCCACTCCTCGTCCTTCCCCATTAACTCCTGATGAAGCTTCACCTGATGGCCCTCCCTGCTTTCACCCTCCACCGCTCCCTGATTTCACATTTCCGGCATGGCCCCGCCCGCCACGGTCGCCGCGATCCCTCGACCGATCGCGGTGCTCCGGCGTCGGGTCGTCAGTCAATTCTGGAATTGTAATGCGTGGATCCCACGGCCGGGAGTACCTTGATATTTGTTTGCTGATGACCATCTTGATGTATTTTTGGTCTGACAAGCAAAGAAGCTTTCAGAGCCCTGTCATTGTTGCGATCAATGGTGGCGAAAGCTAGCAATTCTGGGACGTAATTCAGGGTCGCTGTTTGATCTGCTACCGACAGACCGAGCCAAGATTTTCTACTATCTGGGAAGGAGAATTCTTTGTGCTTTATAACCTAATTTCGGTAGGGAATCGAGCGGAGCCAAAGTCTGGCTCGCAGCCGAATTCTTGGCACCAAATCTGTCTGTTTGTTGCAGTTGCTAAATTTCCGCGGTTTACCAACAAGAGGAAAATCTTACCATCCCGGTAAAACCTCGGTGGCACCGGCCGGGTTAAAACGTGCGCTCGCCGACTAAACCCGTCGTCCTCACGCACAGCGTAGCAATGGCCACCCTGGCCACCCTGAAACTTTGGCCTTGACCGGCCGTGGTACGCCCACCCGATTGTTTGATAACAATAATTGGGGATTAGAAAGAAGCAATCCGTCGCCATTGCTGCGCTTGCCACTGCGCATCCGCGTCAGCCCCCGCTGGGGATACACTGTGGGGTTGCTACCGACTATATAAAAGAGCTTCGCCTCCTCTTGAGCTCTCCCTCATATACACACACCACTCGAGTGGAGTTTTATTGCGTGAGTGCGCTGTCCGTAGAAAGAGGTGAGAGAGAGAAGCAGAGCCGAGGAGACGCACCCGTTTCTCGCCTTCCACCTTCCATCATCGGCCAATTCGGCGCTCGCCGGCGTTCCGTCTAGCGGGTATGGCGTCCGACTCCTTGCAGCCATGGCGAGTCCTTCCTTGCTCGTATTGTTCTCGGCTCTTTCCGCTTGGTTCTTCTTGCGCTGGGCATGGTTACCGATGAGTTCTTGGTTCTCGGGAGTTCTTTGCGCCGATGATGGCGCCAGCATTTGTTTGTTTTGATTCGTCTGGCGATTTCCGTTTTCGTGATGATCAGCGGCAATCTGTTTTTTCCCTCGAAAAGAAAAAAAAAATGAAAACGAACACTGCAGATCGATTTGTTTACTGTTATTCCTGATTTTCTAGGCTGGATGTGTCAGGGTCGTCGTGTTTGCATCGGGTCTCCAACTCCAGGGAACCCTCTGCTTTGCTCTTCTTCTTTCTCTCATTTTCTTTTATCTCCGCGCTGTCGGTTCTCTCCCCCATGTCCATCAGTCCATGGTGTGTTGATCCATGCCGCCACTGTTTTCTCCATCCCTCTCGTTGTACCGCCCCTCTTGTTTCTGTGCCGGTGGCCCGCGCGTTTTACGTGACATTGCCCTTTGTTGTGATTGCAGATGAGAAGCGGCGTGACGGCGACGGCGGCGGCGTGACCTTCTTCGCTCCTCGGAGAAGAAGAAGAGAGCGGAGGACGAGAACCGACGGAGGAGGGTCCAATGGAGCAGCGCTACCGACCGGCTGGAGCCCCGTAAGATTCCCCTCAATCCCGCCCCGTTTAATCGAAAAAGTCCTTTCTTTTTCTTCGCTGTATCCCGTGCTTCGACTTGCCCGCCGACGGCGCGCCGCCTGCCGCATTAGATCGACCGGGGGCCCGAACTACCGGCGGCAATAGCGAAAGGACCGGCACGACGGTCGACGACCGTGACGGGCCGCTCCCCCCGCTTTATTGCCGGTGGTGAAGTGGTTGGCCGCTCTGCGTTTCGCAATCTCGCATTACGGGCAATGTTTTCTCGCCCGTCAGTTAGTTGGTTAGTTACTCCAAGCTAATGTTTTTCACCATTGCTGCTCCTCCCTCCCCCCTCCTACCGTTTTGACCTCTTGAATTCATGGACGTATCAGCTTCCTCTCTCGAGATAACCTTTCTGCTATCGCCACGCGTGACGTGTAGGGGATGCTGCCCTTGGCGTGTGCTGCCGGCAGGTAGTGATTTCAGCATCCTTGGGTCATCTCCTCCCGTGATGAATGTACAAGTAGAACTAAGTCGGCCTGGACTCTGAACAGTCAAAAAAAGAAGTCAGCCTGAACTCTGAACTTCATTTTTGAACGAGCATTAGACAATACTAGTGAGGGGCTCATGGAAGAAGATTCCAAATTGTGCACCCTAACTGTACCGAACGGCTAATCATGCTGCGAATTCAAGTCGATCAAGGATTTGTCTGTTAGGTACAAAGTCACCTTAATTTATAGCGATCTTTCAGTTCCTGAAAGATGTGGCTGGAGAATGAAAAGTACAAGCCCACACAAGGAAAAAAACTCGGAAATTTTGTCAGTGCTCGTGACCTTAGTTTCTTTGGACTTCTTTTTTGATTGGCAAACATTATTAGTGTGACTCCCTGTCTCATCCAACAATCGGGGATATACTACTGCATTTTCTCCCTTTTAAAAGGGCACACTCTGGACACTTCAATGGGGACATTAATATGTATTTTTGTCCATAAAGTGCTCAAGCCTATCAGCATTCCACTTATTCTGATCTGCAGCACAGGATTAAAGGATGATGTAACAGGGGAGCACTGCCTGTATATAAAACTGCTGCCTAGCCTATCCTGGCGAACTGATTATTAAGGGAAATTAGGGGCCTGAAAGTGTTGCCTTCTACTACTAGCCTAGCGGGTGTATCCTTGCGGTTGTTTATGGGGACCTCTACGCGAGATTCGGAGTGCTGATGCTTCCTTTTGTGCCTCTAAACCTTCTAGTGAAAACACGTGCGCTTTCCTTGTGAGAGCTCTCCAGCCTCCAGGTGTCCCCTACAAATCCTAGTTAACTGTCCATGATCATTTTTTCGATAAAGTTGAAAGGAAGATCAAAATTAAAAGGGCGAAAATGACATGTACCTATGTATTAAAAAAAGGAACATCATTACGAAGAAAATGACATGTACCTATGTATTAAAAAAGAGGGACATCATTACCTGCCTTGTTAATCAAGAACCAATCAATTGTTTTCATTCGTACGCCAAGCTCAGGAAGAATTTTATTCTGTATTTTCTTCAGTCTGAACTCTGAACTTCATTTTTGAATGACCGTTAGTGAGGTGGCTCAGTCATGGAAGAAGACTCCAATTTGTGCATCGTAACGGTACCAAACGACCAATCATGCTCTGAATTGAAGTCGATCAAAGATTTGTCAGTTAGGTACAAAGTCACCTTATTGATTAGACCAATAATTTATAGCGATTCTTTCAGTTCCTGAAAGATGTGGCATTCTATCCCTTTTAAAAGGGCACACTTTGGACACTTCAATGGGACATTAACTTGTATATTTTTGCCCATAAAGTGCCCAATCCTATCAGCATTCCACTTATTCTGATTTGTAGCACAAGCTGAAAGGATGATGTAGTGGCACTACCTGTATATAAAACTGCTGCCTAGTCTATCCTGGCGAACTGATTATTAAGGAAAATTAGGGACCTGAAAGTGTTACTTTCTACTAGTGTAGCTTTCGTATCCTTGCGGTTGTTTTGGGGAACCTTTATTTGAGATTTGGAATTCTGATGCTTCCATTTGTGCTTCTGAACTAAAACTTCCCAGGTGTGTCCTACAAATCCTAGTTAACTGTCCATGATTACGATGAGAATTAAAGTGAAAAAGGAAGAAAAGACATATTCCTATGTATTAAAAAGGAGGAACATCATAACCTGACTTGTTAATAAATAACCAAACGATCATTTTCATTGGTACACCATCTATATTTTCTCCTGTTCTAGGCAAGAATAGTTCATTGATTTCCGAATTCTTCTGAGTTGATGTGTACATGACTGAATTTATTACTGCTTTCTGCAGTGATGATACTACCAAGAGAAGGGCCACCAAAAGCAAAAGTTTCAAAGATGTTGAAAACTATGAAGTTCTTGTCCTCGAGAAGAACTGTGGTTGCAAGTTCAAATCTTTGCGCTACCTGCTTATAGCTATTATTTCTGCAACGTTTGTTACCCTCCTAACTCCGACCTTGTACGAGCGCCAACTACAATCCAGTTCTTTGTAAGTATAAATTACTGAAACAGATCTCGTTGAACTATCTATGACACGTTAAAAGGAATCATAAATTCTGATGTACACTATGACTATTATCTCATGCAAGTGTATATGGTTTGCAGGTATGTCGATGTTGACTGGATATGGGACAAAACAATTTCTGATCCACGATATGTATCATCTGTTGATGTTCAGTGGGATGATGTATATTCATCACTGGAAGATCTTAAGGCTGGTAACCAAAAGCTGAAAGTTGGACTCTTGAATTTTAATAGCACTGAGTTCGGCTCTTGGTCGCGGATACTCCCTGAAAGCCATGTTTCAGTTATAAGACTAGAGCATGCCAAGGAAAGCATTACTTGGCCTGCCCTATATCCTGAATGGATAGACGAGGAGGAGGATTCTGAGATACCATCCTGTCCATCATTTCCAGAGCCTAATGCCCGAAAAGGTGTATCGTTTGATGTTATTGCTGTGAAACTTCCCTGTACAAGGGTGGCAGGTTGGTCAAGAGATGTTGCCAGGCTCCATTTGCAGCTCTCAGCGGCAAAATTGGCCGTGACCTCTTCAAGAGCCAACCGGAAGGCCCATGTGCTTTTTGTGACGGACTGCTTCCCGATTCCTAATCTCTTCCCATGCAAGAACCTTGTGAAACATGAAGGCAATGCTTGGTTGTATAGGCCTGATTTGAGGGCGATAAAGGAGAAGCTTAGGCTTCCTGTTGGATCGTGTGAGCTTGCCGTTCCACTTAAAGCCAAAGGTTTGTTGCTTTGTACTCAATGTTTAAGCCTATGTTTGTCATCTCAGTACAATAGTTCTTTTCTAAAGCAATTCATACATGCATATCCAGTGACCTAGTAATGTTGCTCTTCGCTAGAGAAATGATACTCTGAACAATTATTTTCTGCAAAAATAGCATCTAATGTTGTCATAGACAAGTTGTACTGAAGAAATAGATATTTCTACTGATTATTAAGGTCCAGTCTCCAGTTATATATATGGAATTGGCATTGTCCGTTTTACTCGTTTTCTGAATAAAATTTGAATTCAGTAGATAACATATGTTCTTATGGGTGCAGCAAGACTTTACTCAGTAGATCGAAGAAGAGAAGCTTATGCAACGATACTGCATTCAGCGAGTGAATACGTATGTGGTGCTATCACAGCAGCTCAGAGCATCAGGCAAGCAGGATCAACCAGGGACTTGGTTATCCTTGTTGATGATACCATAAGTAATCATCACCGGAGAGGCTTGGAAGCTGCGGGCTGGAAGGTGAGAATAATCGAGAGAATCAGGAACCCAAAAGCTGAGCGTGATGCCTACAATGAGTGGAACTATAGCAAGTTCAGGTTATGGCAGCTGACTGACTATGACAAGATCATATTCATTGATGCTGACCTCCTCATCTTGAGGAATGTGGATTTCCTGTTTGCGATGCCAGAGATCACTGCAACTGGCAACAATGCGACCCTCTTCAACTCTGGTGTGATGGTCATCGAGCCCTCAAACTGCACGTTCCAGCTGCTGATGGAACACATCAACGAGATAACATCGTACAACGGCGGTGACCAAGGGTACCTGAATGAGATATTCACATGGTGGCACCGCATTCCGAAGCAAATGAACTTCCTGAAGCACTTCTGGGAGGGTGACAGCGAGGCGATGAAGGCGAAGAAGACCCAGCTGTTTGGCGCCGACCCGCCGAGCCTCTACGTGCTCCACTACCTAGGCGTGAAGCCATGGCTGTGCTTCAGGGACTATGACTGCAACTGGAACAACCTGATGATGCGTGAGTTCGCGAGCGATGTCGCGCACGACCGGTGGTGGAAGGTGCACGACAAGATGCCTCAGAAGCTTCAGTCCTACTGCCTTCTGAGAACGAGGCAGAAGGCTGGGCTGGAATGGGACCGGAGGCAGGCCCAGAAGGCAAACGTTGAGGACGGCCATTGGCGGCGGAACATCACTGATCCGAGGCTCAAGATCTGCTTCGAGAAGTTCTGCTACTGGGAGAGCATGCTGTGGCACTGGGGCGAGACAAACCGGACAAAGAGCACCCCTGTGCTGTCGACACCTACTGTGAGCTTGTCAAGCTCTTGAGCTGTGTAGATAACCCGAGACATATTTATACAGAAAGCTTTATGTATAGCACCATACATGCATAGCAGCAGCTTGTATAGGTAGCTATGCTTAGGTCTTTTCCCATACAAATGTAAACCCTATGTTGCCGTCCTGGCTGCGCCTCATGTCTGGCAGCGGCGATGGTCAACAAATATTTGGGTTGATTTAGCTAATAAGTTATTTGTGCATGTAAATTCTCTTACTGGGAACACGGAATGTTTTTTCACGACAGCAAAGACAATGGCAATGGTATATCAGGTGTGAGACTGTTCTGGTCGCTACAGATCGAAGCTTTGGCTGAAACATATTCCTCGACCTCAGCTTATCCTCTATTTAACATAGAGATGTCGAAGCTTTGACAAAATCATATTCCTGGGCATTAATTGATTACTCTCATCCATTAATTAAGAAAAAAAATCTGAGTTGACGAAAACCATACAAGGATCAAGCCCACACGAGACACAACCACCAACACCACACGCCACGCCCACTCGAGACCACTCTCACCGATGGAGTCATGGAGATGCCGCCAAAAAAGCCAACCACACAAACACAAAGCAAACGGTGACTCACTCCGCCGAACTAGCCGGTGGCAGGGCTTTTGCCCGAAACTCTTCTTTGGCCAAAAAAAAAAAAACCTACAGATCTGAGCATCAAGCATATGCAAGATCATTGGAGCTGAGCCTGCAACGCATCACGCCCTCCGCATAATATTAGATGTTATTACAATCAATATATGTTGTAAATGTAATAACTTCTTATATTACAGTAGTACTTTCTTACACAAAAAAGATTAAGGCGTATCAAGAATTTTAGTACAGTGTAGAAAAATGCACATTATGCAGATAATACAGCAATGGAATTTTTTTGCCGCTTATCTTGAAAAAGAACATATTTTTATACATCATGTGAAGTGCCCTGTCAGTATTACATACATGTAGAAACACATGTTTGGACAACGTATAAATTGAATTTGTAAGAAGCATGCAACAAAGTGTGATGCTTTTTTACCATGGACAATCTGAAGAAGAAAAGATACAAAATCTACATCTCAGAATGAACACATCACCTTGTACAAGAGAGAAAAGAATGCAGGATCCTGTTAACCACCTATGAGAGCTATTTCCAGGGCTTCGGTTGCTCATCTATAGCTGACAAAATCGCAAGATGGATATGTAGGTGCGGAAGAAAAGAAAATAGAGTATAGAGTCAGCAGTCACCCCGCCATATTTCGCCAACCTGAGAATTTAAGACATTAAGAAATGTTAGCTCAACACATAATAACAATGAACACATTCAACTGGGAAATTGGACAATAAAAATACGTAGTAGTAGTTTTTAACACTTAAAAGAATTTCAAACCATATTGTTACTGACGTTGTACGGTAGTATGCCAACTCAGTCGCATCAGTACAACTTAATGATCAAGCTGTGAACTCGTGGAGTAACATTTTCTGGTAGACTATAAGTTAACTTAACAAAGGATAGAATCAATAAGAGCTATTTGGTCTATTTGAATTCTTTCATTAGATTATCATGGGGTCAACTGTAACATTCTACACCATCTGCTTTGAGTAAGTATGAATTCTCTGTTCATGTGACGCATCGTAGTTGTGTACAACTACCAAACATTTATGCATTACATATCAAGTTTCGAAAATTTATATCAATGCAAATGCAAGGATGGGAAAGGGGATAAACTGGACCCTACACACTGCAAGAGCATTTTTTTGTATGGAAAGAATTATCTAACCGCTGACTTCATTTCATTACTAGTATTCAAAGAAATGAAGACACACATTGGCGTAAAAAATGAACTCACCATTTGTAAAAAGGTACGCAAATACAAGTTCATTCCAAGCATCGGGAACTCCAGGGAGACACCAATGACTGCAATCAAGTATAGTAGGAGGATAACTCCATGCGCCAACATGAGCATCAGTTCTGAAGGCTCCCATCAAAGTTACATTTAGAACATTAACGGGAACTTTCATGCTGGCGACAACATCAGCAAGTATATCGCCAAGTTCACTCTTGTCATTTCCTTTGGCCTCAGGTGAAGGCTTTTCTGTTACTTCACATATCGTTTGGTTTAAATCGCTGTAATATGAAACAGCAGGTTTCGTTAGTTCTTACAAAGAAGATACATCATAGCAAGGAAAGAATTATAAGAACAGAAGAAACGAACTTAGTATTTTGCAAGACACATTCAGCTACTTCAAATGAAGTGGTGTAAAACAGATAGTGAACCCAATGGCATAGACACAATTTGATACTGGAACGTAAACATATGTACAGCTCAGAATTGTTAGTGAACTGTGCAGATATGCGACGTCTCCCCCTTGCTCCGGAATAAACGTAATGTCAATAAAAAGAGATTCTTGATTTGATTTAATGAAGTGTAAGAAGAAATTCTGAATCAGAGGTAACTGTTAAGCTGTAGCTAAATTTCCATTCCAAATCTTACATGTTTCCCACATAAATTCAAGAAACAATGTCTGTATCCACATTGCATAGTAGAGTGTATATTTGAAATTGGACACAGAGGTGGGATCCAGTGAAATAAAGTTACTATATATGCCTTGGTGGAGCTGGAAGCAATCTCTGTATCCACATTGCATAGTAGAGTGTATATTTGAAATTGGACAGATGATATATGAGGTTAAATGGATAGGTTATCAACAAAAAAATGCAAAATGATAGCATAATAATTAAATCAGTGGAATTACTCATCTCCTTACTGTTCAAGTGTGGGCATAGCAACTAATAGGATTTAATTTACATGTGATTTACATAATGTGGACCTAGCAGTGTTCAGATGCAGATAACGATTGTTATCTAAATTTTACATCTCATAAAAAAATTGTTCGCCATCATATATCACTATATCAGGCAATCATAAATGATCTCTATCCTTACTTTCAAACTATTAAGAAAATTACAGAATTTTTCACATACTTTCTTATGATTAAATTGCATGCATAGTACACTACATCTATATATCACTTCAAGTTAAACTGGCAAAGCATGAATTAAAGTAGGCTGTACACAAGAGAAGAGCTCTGTAGTGTACTATGTTATAAACACACCTCCAATGTGATGGCTCATACGTGCGGAAAAACACATGTGTTCGGTTTAAATCAACTCTTCTTTCCACCCAAGAAGCCCAAGTTTGCAGTGCCATCCTGAACGCAACATCAATGGTTGTACCTAGTTTGAGAGCACGTCCAGCCTGAAAATAGCAACCCCTGTTGGGAAGAAAAAATCAGATCAAACTAGGATATCTTTGAAGTTGGACTCAACTCAGATATGCATGAATATGTAACATTTAAATGGGCAAAAAGGATGTACCAGTTGTCAATGATTTCATGTTAGAACAAGAAAATACTAAGATTGGGTAATTTAATCATGATCTTTCTCAAATATCACAGAACTATGTAACCCACTATTATCACAGAGAAGCTAACCACTAATTTGAAAAAGAAAACCATGCTGGATGGAAGACATGTAACATCCAGCAAATAGCATCTGTTAAGTCATCAGAAAATCATATTTTCAATTAGCAACAAGATCATATAAGGTCCAGCTTAACCAATGACACGCCCATGCCTATGAGTAGGAAGATTGCTAGTGCAGGCATGACTGTTTCGCAGCTTTATACTCAACTTGGCATAAAAGTAACTAGTGAAGGACGGTAAGGTACAAATGTTGAGGAACTACAGAGGGATGAGGGAAGGGTCTAACAACTGCTGGACCTAACACAATAAATTTCCCATATCCTTACTGTTCTTCTTTGGTTCATCCTCTCTGACTTATTTCCATAATCATCCCATCCCAGTATCAAATTTGCTGTTCATATCTCTGTGTAAGCATATACTCCCTCCGTTCTTATTTAATTGACTTTGATTAGAACCACATCTAGTTCATTTGCTTTACATCCACGCGTCAATTAAATCCGTACAGAGGTAGTACATTTGAATTGAGGTGCATAGGAACGAGATGGTGAGTTAGCCTCAAGCTTTGCTGTTGTTGCTTTGTGCTCGTTTTACTTATTTGTTAAGTTGACATCGGAAAGAAGTTGTAAAAAAACCCTATTAGTCTGTTACCTAAAATTATTTTTAGATAGGACAACTTGTTCTTGTTTCAGGAATTGCCCCTGCGGAGGAGAAAGGGTTCCAGGCTCGCCATCAATCCTAGTTGTTGTATCAGAATATGAAGAGGAGGGCACACGGGATCATGTCAGCGATAAATCCCCTTCAAGAGAGTGAATTAAATGTTTATCCTTTCAAACTTCATCTCATATGCTGGGGACTGCAGATATATATTTGTTTGCAACCTGACTAGGAAAAAAACAGGTAGCTAAGCATCCAGTTATCTAAAACTAACTCAGCCAAAATAGGCAATCTATTGTGATGCCAAATGGAGCCTTAGAGCATACAAATATTTAAATCGGTGATACCAGAGAAACAGAGACTATGTTACCTATTCCCACTGTTTTTTTTTTCAATTCAACCAATTACATATACACACATGAAATGCAATGCTAACGGAAAACACACATATAAAAAACTAGTGAAGGGCAGGTATGACTGTTTTGCAACTTGGCATAAAAGAAACTAGTGAATTTCGGTAACTTAAAAAAGTTGAGGAGGGGAAGGTGGGGAGGGGAAGGGTCTAACGACTGGTGGACTTAGCACAGTCTGGGAGTTGTAATGTTAGGTGCATAATAAGAATGACTAATTACGAATTTTTCCCTACCCTTGCTATTCTTGTTTGGTTCTTCCTCTTGACAAATTCTGATTGCTCTCTGACTTCCATAACTCATCCCCTCCCAGTATCAAGTTTGCTCTTCATATTGCCACGTACAAATATATGTTTGATTTGAGGAGCATAGGAAGGCGAAGCTGAGTTAGGCGCAAGCTAGTGGTTGTTGCTTTGTGCCCGTTTTGCTTACTTTTTAGTGGCGGCGCCAGGCCTTCAAGCCTGTGATGTAATTTCGAATCTGCGATGTCAAATACATGTGTTCATACAAGTTTTATAAATTTTATTTTGCATGATTAATACTTGTATACAAAGGATTTGCCAAAAACCTTTGTGGTCAATTGACCATACCGCTCACAATGTGGCTTCATCTCATATACGCTATTAATCTGCTACGTAAAACCGAATAAAATGTTTATCCTCTAAAACTTCATCTCATATGGTCTGGAATGCAACCTGACTAGGAAAAAAAAAGGTAGCTAAACATCCAGTTATCTAAAACCAGCTGAACCAAAATGCGCAATCTACTGTGATGCAGAATGGGGACTTAGAGCATACAAATACATAAAATCGGTGATATCACAGAAATAGAGCTGATGTTACCTATTCCCACTGTTTATTTTTTTCAATTCAACCAATTACATATAGACACATGAGATGCGATGCGGACGAAAAACACATACGCATATAATGATATATGATGGTTAGTACTACAAAATGAACATAGCAAAACAAAGCAAGAGAGAGAGAGATTACGTGTTGAACAATTTGGTGGGAGTCCACCAGTGCCCAGTGTTGAAGATGAGAACGTCGGCATTGGCCCATTTCCGGCTAATGTTATCCATCTTGTCGAGCCTGAGAGTGGACTTGACCCTCTTGGGGGAGTGCCTGGGCGGAGGGCTCTGCTGGACGAGGAACACTGAGCGGAAGAACTCAACAGTGAGGTCGAAGGCGTCGAACCTGACGGCGAGGAAGCGAATGACCTTGGTGATCTGGTTGCCGTTGACCTCGTAGACGGAGGCGGGGTCGTGGACCCCGGGCATGAGCATGCAGATGAAGGACTCCCACTGCGTGCGGCTCATGGAGTCCCCCACGAAGACGACCCGCCTCCCGCGCAGCCGCTCGAGCGCGGCCCGCGCGGCGAAGCGCGGCACGTCGCAGCCGCGCGGCCGCCAGCGCCAGCGGAGGTACGCGGTGTCGGGCCGCCCGTTGGCCAGGCAGTCGAAGCCGCGCTCCGCGAAGGCGCACTCGGAGCTGTTGTAGAGCGGGTAGGTCGGGGCCGGGACCCAGCGGCCGTCGAACACGTCGCAGGTTCCGGGGCGGTGGTGGGGGGAGGAGGAGGTGGTGGAGGTGGTGGTGAAGGCGGTTACGGCTTGCCCCCGCGCTGGGTCGTGGCGGAACGCGTAGAGGTAGAGCAAGCAGGTGAGCGCCAGCGCCGCCGAGGCCAGGCAGAAGGCGCGCGCGGCCCGGTCGAGGGATGGGTTTGTGGAAGAGGCCGCCCACCACCTGCGCTGCGATGACGACACCCGCGGGCTCACGGGTAGGGCGCCGCCGCCGCCGGCCCTCTGCGCGACGCGCCCCGAGCCGCTCCGGCTGGTGCTCACCATCTCGCGGCCCCCGCCAGATCCCCCATCCCGCGGGGTCCGCCAAATCGGCCCGCCTCGCCGGAGCGGAATCGCGCGGAGGAGGCCGCGCCGCGTCGCGACACGATGCTGCGGCAGAGCTCTCGGCGCGCGCGCGCAGGCGGTGTCTGGGGTTTGACTCTGGCGAGCTGTAGAAAGCGTGCTCACGGCGGCACGGCGCCGGGGCGCGGCGAGGGGGAGGCGGTTGCTGGCGCGCGCGGCAGGTAGGGACTGGGGGAGGGGCGGTGGCGATCTGTGGAACGGGGAAGCCGGCCGCCGTCACTGGCTTGTGGGGCTTTGGAGCCCGGCTGGCCCGCGTGGCCGGGGAGCGAAGTGGAGATGGTGGTTAGGACGCTGGGTGGTGGCGCCGTGCGGAATACCGGGGGCGTCCTTGCGGGACGAACACTCGACTCGAATTGCCATGTTTACAAGTAAAGTTCTTCGGTGCCAATCAATTATTGATCGTTTCGTTTCCATTTTCTGCGCCGAAGATTTGATGATCTGGACGGTACGGCCAACCGCCTAGAGACGAGAAAAGGTGTGTAAACAAAGGGAATGGAGGCTGCCACCTACCCAGACTGTGATACTGCCACGATTCTCCATCACAGTACGGTACCAAACATCTGAGATGTGTTGCTTTGCTGGATGGATAGAATATTTTAGAGATGCCAATCGGAACTTTTGCTACTACACTAAATTAGAATGGCAACTGGGTAAGCTGTCTGACTTTTATCGCTCCTTTCGGGTCTGTGCGATTCAAGCGATTATCATAAAGATAGAGGATTAAAATTTCAAGCTACTTTTTCTCGGCTATTTGTTTGTTTGTTTCCTACCTTCCATATGAAAAAAAGATTCCGACATTTTCTTTGCAGCACATTCCATGTAAAAATTCATTTGCTCAAACCACTTGGCAAATATCTTTGTTTCTCGCGTGACTAAATCAAACAAATCTAAATTTTCCCATCATTCGAATTGGCAGTTCTAGCACTGGAGAATTCAAATATTGTGATGCCTGTTTGTTTGGGTTGTGTCAACTAGATATGTTATTGCTACTAGGGAGAAAAACAACAGTGTTTTATCCAAGGGTAATTCTATTGTTTACTTTACACACATTGCGTAATGCAATAATCTGTTGTGTGCAACTTAATACTGGAAAGGGTTCGGACGATAACCGGAAGGTGGATTATTAGTCATACACGCAGTTCGATTACGGTCTATGTATTGTGTTGCAATGCCCAAACGAATCTCATAGTAATCATCTTGTCATGTATGGTCGGTATTCTGTCAATTGCCCAGCTGTAATTTGTTCACCCAGCGACTGCTAACCCTCTCCTCAGATCCCGTCGCCGGCTCCTCTCCCCCACATCGCCGGCGGCGATGGTGGTCAGCGGTGAGTGGGAGTGGGGCCTGGTCTTTGTATAGCTGAAAGGACACGGATGTCGCCTAGAGGGGGTTGTGAATAGGTGATTTAAAACTTTTACGAGATGGGCTTAACAAATGCGGAATAAAACTAGTGTTTACTTTGTCAAGCCCAAAGCCTATATACTATGGTTCACCTATGTGCACCAACAACTTATGCTAAGCAATACAAGCAAGTATGTGATAGCAAGATATATATAACTTCAAGCACGATGGCTATCACAAGGTAAAGTGCATAAGTAAAGAGCTCGGGTATAGAGATAACCGAGGCACGCGGGAGATGATGATTTATCCCGAAGTTCACACTCTTGCGAGTGCTAATCTCCGGTGGAGAGGTGCGGTGGCTTAGTGCTCCCGAACGCCACAACTGGCTTCACCTTGAGATGGGTTGCTCGATGCACACCAACGCCACAAAGGCCTCACCCCAAGATGTGGTAGTCACACCACACACCGAACGCCACGAAGGCGTCTCACCTAAATCTCCGGTGACCCTCGCCACAAAGGCCTAGGTCACGATTCCACTAAGGGATTTCCTTCGAGGCGGAAACTGGGCCTTACACAAAGGTTGGGGCACACTTCCACAACTTAATTGGAGGCTCCCAACAAATAGCCTCAAAGGCCTAGAATCCATCTAGGGTTCCAAGAACCAAAGAGTAACAACCTTCTTGCTTTCACCACCACGAATCACCGTGGAGAACTCAAACCGATGCACCAAATGCAATGGCAAGAACACCACAAAGATGCTCAAGTCCTTCTCTCTCAAATTCCAACAAAGCTACAAAAGCTATTGGGGGAATAAGAGAGGAAGAACAAATAAGAGGAGGAACACCAAATTTCTCCAAGATCTAGATCTAGTGGATTCCCCTCACAAAGAGAGGGATTTGATTGGTAGGAATGTAGATCTAGATCTCCTCTTCCTTTTCCCTCAAAAAGATTCAAGAAGCATAGGAGGAGTAGAGGGATATGGCAAGCTCTCAAGGTCAACAATGGTGGAGAGCACAAAGTGGAAGAGGTAGCTGTCCAAGGAGGAAGAAGGGGGTCTTAAATACCCCCTCCCATCGAAATATGACCGTTTGGGTCCTCCCGAGCCGGATTATCCGGGGCAGTTATTGCAAAAATCCGGCCCCCGAAAATCGGCTAAGAACATGAGAAAACATGCCCCTGGATGGGGGCCGGATATTTGGCCGGATTTTCCCAAAAACCGGATTTTTCGGGGGGGCCGGATTATCCGCCCCAAACTTGGGCCGGAATATCCGCCCCCTGAAAACTGGCAGAAACATCAAACTGAAACGGGCATAACTTTAGCATCCGGACTTCGATTGATGATCTTGGGCTTGTTTTAAAGCTAGGAACAAGCTCTACAATATCATGCAGGGAACCATCATGATCCAACATGTAGGATAGAAACAAATGATGAAAGGTTTGACCTATCTAAAAATAGACATACCGGTAAAAACCTCCAACCTTGAAAATGCAACAAGTTGCCCATGCAAAAACCATTCTCGATGAACTAGAGCTTGTCATGAGAATAAGCACAAGCTCTAAAACATCACATGGATAAGATCCAAATAAAACCAAGAAAGATGATGAACCAAACTCGAAAACGCAACAAGTGATCTATGCGAAATCCGTTTCGATGAACTAGAGCTTGTCATGAGAATAAGCACAAGCTCTAAAACATCACATGGATAAGGTCCAAATAACAACCAAGAAAGATGATGCAAGGATGCAAAGGTTTGAGCTCTCTCCGAACGATACGATCGAGTTACTCACTCGAGAGCCCTCTTGATAGTTGATGCGTGTAGTTGACACGTCCGTTGGGAACCCCAAGAGGAAGGTGTGATGCGCACAGTAGCAAGTTTCCCTCAGTAAGAAACCAAGGTTTAATCGAACCAGTAGGAGTCAAGAAGCACGTTGAAGGTTGATGGCGGCGGAGTGTAGTGCGGCGCAACACCAGGGATTCCGGCGCCAACGTGGAACCTGCACAACACAATCACAGAACTTTGCCCCAACGTAACAGTGAGGTTGTCAATCTCACCGGCTTGTTGTAAACAAAGGATTAGATGTATAGTGTGGATGATGATGGTTGTTTGCAAAGAACAGTAAAGAACAATTGCGATGAGATTGTATTTCGGATGTAAAGAATAGGACCGGGGTCCACAGTTCACTAGCGGTGTCTCTCCCATAAGATAGCGAGATGTTGGGTGAACAAATTACGGTTGGGCAATTGACAAATAAAGAAGGCATAACAATGCACATACATATATCATGATGAGTACTATGAGATTTAATCGGGGCATTACGACAAAGTACATAGACCGCTAGCCGCATGCATCTATGCCTAAAAAGTCCACCTTCGAGTTATCATCCGAACCCCCTCCGGTATTAAGTTGTAAACAACGAGACAATTGCATTAAGTATGGTGCGTAATGTAATCAACACAAATATCCTTAGACAAAGCATCGATGTTTTATCCCTAGTAGCAACATCACATCCACAACCTTAGAACTTTCTGTCACTGTCCCAGATTTAATGGAGGCATGAACCCACTTGTCGGGGGGAAGACCCCGGGTAGGGCAATGGACGCGGAGCAGCCGGCTGGCCACTGGCCGGCTCGCGGCAAAGGCCGGCTGAGGAGCAGCCGGCTGGCGCCGTGGCCGGCTGGTCCGGAAGCCGGCCGGCTCTAGGTCCTAGTCGGCTTAGCTACGGCCGCCAATGCTGTAGTTGGGCCGGCTTCTACAAGCCATATCCGACCGGGGTCCGTACCTCGGACCGACTCGAGGCTGGCGAGTCTTGCACGAGGAAGGAACCGGGTTGGTGATCCGGGTTCCCAAAGTCCACGCTGACCTCATCTTCCGTAAGCGCGGGGCACCGTGGAGCAATAGTGCCACGCGCCGGACAGGCCATCATGGCTTACGACGCGCCGTACGAGGCTACGGTGGTCGACGGCGACAGAGACACTTCCTCTCCATACCGCCGACCCGAGCAGCCGGATGGGACAAGGCCACGACGCCTCAACGGCTCCCGACGTCACCGCCTCGGGAAGGAGCGGAAGCCGAGCCGGCCAAGCCGGCCGGTAGACTATAGGGTCTTATATGTAAAGTGCCGGTGCCTATATAAGCCGCACTACCCCTCTCGTGCGGGGGAGGATCGGACACTTATTGCTTTCACCTACCTACGGCGCTGCACCGTGAGAGAGACCATCGTCTCCCTTAGCCTCTCGGGGCCGGCCGGATACAGACTCTAGGAGCACCATTGTACTCGTGTGATCACCTTATACACTCATAGCGGGAGTAGAGGTTTTACCTCCACCGGAGGGCCTCGAACCTGGGTACGTCGCCGTGTCGCTCGTGCCCAAACCCGCTTCCGGATACCGCCGTGAGATCTCTCAGGAGCCCCTTCGATTAGCCACCCTATGGCATATGCCGTGACGATACCACGACACCACTATCGAGCATAATTACTCCCTCTTGGAGTCACAGGTATCAACTTGGCCAGAGCCTCTACTAGCAACGGAGAGCATGCAAGAACATAAATAACATATATGATAGATTGATAATCAACTTGACATAGTATTCAATATTCATCGGATCCCAACAAACACAACATGAAGGATTACAAATAGATGATCTTGATCATGATGCGCAGCTCACAAGATCTAACATGATAGCACAATGAGGAGAAGACAACCATCTAGCTACTGCTATGGACCCATAGTCCAGGGGTGGACTACTCACACATCGATCCGGAGGCGATCATGGCGATGAAGAGACCTCCGGGAGATGATTCCCCTCTCCGGCAGGGTGCCGGAGGCGATCTCCTGAATCCCCCGAGATGGGATTGGCGGCGGCGGCGTCTCCGGAAGGTTTTCCGTATCGTGGCTCTCGATGCGGGGGTTTCGCGACGGAGGCTTTAAGTAGGCGGAAGGGCGGAGTCGGGAGAGTCACGGGGGCCCCACACGCTAGGGCCGCGCGGGGTCCCTCTAGGCCGCGCCGCCCTAGTGTGGCGGCGCCCGTGGCCCCACTTCGTCTCCCTCCGGTCTTCGGAAGCTTCGTGGAAAAATAGGCCCCCGGGCGTTGATTTCGTCCAATTCCGAGAATATTTCCTTACTAGGATTTCTGAAACCAAAAACAGCAGAAAACAGCAACTGGCTCTTCGGCATCTCGTCAATAGGTTAGTGCCGGAAAATGCATAAATATGACTATAATGTGTCTAAAACATGTGAGTATCATCATAAAAGTAGCATGGAACATAAGAAATTATAGATACGTTTGGGACGTATCAATAGTACGGCAACTAAACTATAAACCGGTCTCCAACTACACTATGAGACCGGTGAGAAAGAAACCCTATCAAGAGCAAACCTTATACTTGCGCATTCCACTTGAGCTCGATGACGACGATCTTGACCTCAACAAGATGGAACGCCTTTCTTGCTTGTGCTTGCTTGACGAAGTCTTGTGGATTGCTCCCCCATAATCCACCATGGGAGAGCTTCTTCTTCGGCGCATCTTCACATAACCATGACCACCATGTGGATTGCTCCCCCATAATCCACCATGGGAGAGCTTCCTCTTCGGCGCATCTTCACATATCCATGATCACCATATGGATGGCAAGACTCAAGCAAAGGATCTCTTCGAGATGGCTCATCTTGAACTTGCACTTCATTTCTCCATGGCAAGCTTCAAGCTTATGAACTCTTCGAGTTGGCTCATCTTGAACTTGCACTTCATTTCTTCATTCTTCATCATGTTGATGTCTTGAAGTAACTTGAGGGCTCACTTCATCTTCATCTTCAAGACATACTTGACACTTGATATCCTTCATCAAATTCTTCTTATTGCAACCTTGAAGCCAACATATGGTTCAAGAATTGCCTATGGACAACTCCTACAAATATAACTCAATGCAAACATTAGTCCATAGGGATTGTCATTAATTACCAAAACCACACATGGGGGCTCCATGCACTTTCAATCTCCCCCATTTTGGTAATTGATGTGTAATATCCCA
>NC_061511.1:282447575-282471699 GCF_022539505.1 Lolium rigidum | reverse complement strand
GGACACTCTCAACATTGATCACATAATAAAACCACTCTACACTCTCTTGTTGGATGACAAACACCATTCATTGTGTAGGGCTACAAGAGCACCTCAATGCGGAGTTAACAAGCTCCACAACATTCGATGTTCATATTTAAATAACCTTAGAGTGCATGATAGACCAACGCAATTATACCGATGATAACCCACAAGTATAGGGGATCGCAACAGTCTTTGAGGGAAGTAAAACCCAAATTTATTGATTCGACACAAGGGGAGGTAAAGAATACTTATAAGCCTTAACAAGCTGAGTTGTCAATTCAGTTGCACACTGGAAAAGCACTAGTAACGGGGGTGATGTGAAAGCAACGAGTAATATGAGAGCGGTAGTAACGAGTAACACGATAGCGATAGCAGTAATATGAGAGCAATGGCACTAGAAAATAGTTGATACTACTTCCAATGACATATAGGACGGGTATATGATGATGAGAGATGGACCGGGGTTCCCAGCTATCTACACTAGTGGTAACTCTCCAATAACAAGTGTCGGGTGAACAAATTACAGTCGGGCAATTGATAGGATTGAAATAGCATTAAGACAGAACATCAAGATCATTAATCATGTAGGCATGTTTTCCATATATAGTCATACGTGCTCGCAATGAGAAACTTGTACAACATCTTTTGTCCTACCAGCCGGTGGCACCGGGCCTCTAGGGAATCTATTGGAAATTAAGGCACTCCTTTTAATAGAGCACCGGAGCAAAGCATTAACACTCCGTGAAAACATGTGATCCTCATATCTAAGTCTTCCCCTCCAGTTGTCCCAATTTCTGTCACTTTGGGGCCTTTGGTTCCGGACATAGACATGTGCATACAACTTGTAGATACAATCTAAGCAATAAGTATAGAGCTTAAATCTAAGATCATGCCACTCGGGCCCTAGTGACAAGCATTAAGCATAACAAGATTGCGGCAACAATAACTTCATAAACTTTGTAGATAGACAATCATAATGTAACAATCCATCGGATCCCAGACAAACACAACACCGATTACATCGAGATGAATCTCAATCATGTAAGGCAGCTCATGAGATCATTGTATTGAAGTACATGGGGGAGAGAGTACCAACTAGCTACGGCTAGAACCCGTAGTCCATGGGGGAACTACTCACGGAGCATGATGGAGGCGGTGGCGTCGATGGAGATGGCTTCGGGGGCACTTCCCCGTCCCGACGAGGTGCCGAAACAGAGACTTCTGTCCCCAGAAACGGAGTTTCGCGATGGTGGCGGCGCCCCTGGAGTCTTTCTGGAGTTTCGTCAATTGGTATCGAAGATTTAGGTCGCCAGGGCTTAAATAGGCGAAGAGTCGGAGTCGGAGGGGCCACGGGGCCACCTCACACTAGGGCGGCGCGCCCCCCTCCTGGGCCGCGCCGGCCACACGTGTGGGGCCCCCAGGGCTCCCCTCTGGTCCCCCTTGACTTTACGGAAGGTTCGGGAAAAATAAGATGTTGGGTCTTCGTTTCGTCGAATTCGAGAATATTGCCCGAACAGCCTTTACGGAACCAAAAACAACGAGAAAACGACAGCGGCCCTTCGGCATCTCATTAATAGGTTAGTTCCGGAAAACGCATAAAAATATTATAAAGTGCAAGCAAAACATGTAAGTATTGTCATAAAACAAGCATGGAACATCAGAAATTATAGGTACGTTGGAGACGTATCAGCATCCCCAAGCTTAGTTCCTGCTCGCCCTCGAGTAGGTAAACGATAAAAAGAGTAATTTACTGTAGTGACTTGCTACTTACATAACCTTGATCATACTATTATAAAGCATATGAGATGAATGCGGTGACTCAAGGCAATGATCTATAGTTGCTAACAAATAGATAACATATAGCAAAACTTTTCATGAATAGTACTTTCAAGACAAGCATCAAAAGTCTCGCATAAGAGTTAACTCATAAAGCAATAAATTCAAAGTAAAAGCATTGAAGCAACACAGAGGAAGATTTAAGTTTCAGCAAATGCTTTCAACTTTCAACATGTATATCTCATGGATAATGGTCAACACAAAGTAATATGATGAATGCAAATAAGCAAGTATGTAAGAATCAATGCACAGTTGACACAAGTGTTTGCTTCTAAGATGGAAGGAAGTAGGTAAACTGACTCAACATAAAGTAAAAGAAAGGCCCTTCGCAGATGGAAGCATTGATTACTATATTTGTGCTAGAGCTTTTCATTTTGAAAACAAGAAACAATTTTGTCAACGGTAGTAATAAATCATATGTGTTATGTAGAAGATATCTCATAAGTTGCAAGTCTCATGCATAGTATACTAATAGTGCTCGCACCTTGTCCTAATTAGCTTGGATTAACACGGATTATCATTGCATAGCATATGTTTCAACCAAGTGTCACAACGGGGTACCTCTATGCCGCTTTGTACAAAGGTCTAAGGAGAAAGCTCGCATTGGATTTCTCGCTTTTGATTATTCTCAACTTAGACATCCATACAGGGACAACATAGACAACGAGATAATGGACTCCTCTTTAATGCATAAGCATTCAACAACGATTAATTTTCTCATAAGAGATTGAGGATTAGTTGTCCAAAGCTGAAACTTCCACCATGAATCATGGCTTTAGTTAGCGGCCCAATGTTCTTCTCTAACATTATGCATACTCAAACCATTTGATCATGAAAATCTCCCTTACTTCGGACAAGACGAACATGCATAGCAACTCACATGATATTCAACAAAGGTAAAAGTTGATGGCGTCCCCGAAACATGGTTACCGCTCAACAAGCAACTTATTAAGAAATAAGACACATAAGTACATATTCTTCACCACAATAGTTTTTAAGGCTATTTGTCCCATGAGCTATATATTGCAAAGACAAAGAATAGAATTTTAAAGGTAGCACTCAAGTAATGTACTTTGGAATGGCGGAGAAATACCATGTGGTAGGTAGGTATGGTGGACACAAATGGCATAGTAGTTGGCTCAAGGATTTGGATGCACGAGAAGAATTCCTCTCAATACAAGGCTAGGCTAGCAAGGTTGTTTGAAGCAAACTCAAGTATAAAAGGTGCAGCAAAGCTCACATATGAACATATTGTAACTATTATAAGACTTTACATTGTCTCCTTGTTGTTCAAACACCTTAACCAGAAAATATCTAGACTCTACAGATCAATCATGCAAACCAAATTTTAACAAGCTCTATGTAGTTATTCATTAATGAGTACAAGGTACATGATGCAAGAGCTTAAACATGATCTATATGAGCACAACAATTGCCAAGTATCACATTATTCAAGACATTAAACCATTTACCACATGCGGCATTTTCCGTTTCCAACCATATAACAATGAATGAAATAGTCCAACTTTCGCAATGAACATTAAAGATAAAGCTAAGAACATATTTGTTCATACGAAACAACGGAGCGTGTCTCTCTCCCAAACAAAGAATGGTAGGATCCGAATTTATTCAAACAAAACAAAAATAAAAACAAACAGACGCTCCAAGTAAAGCACATAAGATGTGACGGAATAAAAATATAGTTTCACTAGAGGTGACCTGATAAGTTTTCGATGAAGAAGGGATGCCTTGGGCATCCCCAAGCTTAGACGCTTGGGTATTCTTAAAATATGCAGGGATGAACCACGGGGGCATCCCCAAGCTTTGACTTTTCACTCTTCTTGATCATATTGTATCATCCTCCTCTCCTGACCCTTGAAAACTTCCTCCACACCAAACTCAAAACAAACTCATTAGAGGGTTAGTGCATAATCAAAAATTCACATGTTCAGAGGTGACATAATCATTCCTAACACTTCTGGACATTGCACAAAGCTACTGGACGTTAATGGAACAAAGAAATTCATCAAACATAGCAAAACAGGCAATGCGAAATAAAAGGCAGAATCTGTCAAAACAGAACAGTCCGTAAAGACGAATTTTTTTGAGGCACCAGACTTGCTCAGATGAAAATGCTCAAATTGAATGAAAGTTGCGTACATATCCGAGGATCACGCACGTAAATTGACAGATTTTTCGAGTTACCTACGAGAGAGGCATGTCGAAATTCGTGACGGCAAGAAATGCATTTCGCGCAGTAATCCAAATCTAGTATTGACTTTACTATCAAAGACTTTACTTGGCACAACAATGCAATAAAATAAAGATATGGAGAGGTTTCTACAGTAGTAACAACTTCCAAGACTCAAATATAAAACAAAGTGCATAAGTAAAATAATGGGTTGTCTCCCATAAGCGCTTTTCTTTAACGCCTTTCAGCTAGGCGCAGAAAGTGTGTATCAAGTATTATCAAGAGACGAAGCATCAACATCAATAGGTATCTTAGATGTTCCATCATCCATAGTGGTGCTAAGGGCTTTGTCAATTTTAGGCCTATAGTAGTTTTTTTTTGGCTTAGGCACTTTAGAGGCATACATGAATTTTTGCTCCTTACCCACATAAGCTTTCTCCTTAAACTTAAGAGAGGAAAAAGTTGAACCCAAGGTTCCCATAGCTTCTTCAAGTTCACTAATCCTATGGGTTCGATTATCATGAGTAGCACAAGTTTCTAAAACAGCAATTCTCTCATTAATTCCACCTGAATCCCCCACAAAAATTATGGTTGTCTTCTCCAGCATTAACAGGTGTAATTTGGGCAACAGGTCTCAGGTGAATTAACAGGTGTAGCAGCATCTTCATTAGGAGTTTCAGTATTTTCAATTTGTCAAGACCTAGCAATTTGTCAAGACCTAGCAATTGTAGCATCTAGAAAAGATCCTAACGAACCATCATTATCAAGCACTGCAGAAGCATCATCAAAATTATGAGAGGAATTTTCAGATCTAGCAGAAGTACCAGCATGTGAAGCATGTGGTGGTGAAACAAGTTTATCAATCACAGACGGTGAATCAAGAGCGACGAGAGGTACTCAGAGTTGTACCTTTTCTTGTAGTGGATGGTAATATGGTGACTTTAGTATTGCGAGGTTTACCCATGATGGAGAATTTGCAGCGAACAATATCAATCCAAGTGAACTTGCAAATAAAGCTATACTCCCCGGCGACGGAACCAAGAAAATAGTCTTGATAACCCACAAATATAGGGGATCGCAACAGTCTTCGAGGGAAGTAAAACCCAAATTTATTGATTCGACACAAGGGGAGGTAAAGAATACTTATAAGCCTTAACAACTGAGTTGTCAATTCAGCTGCACCTGGAAAAGCACTAGTAACAGGGGTGATGTGAAAGCAACGAGTAATATGAGAGCGATAGTAATGATAACACGACGACGGTAAGCGGTAATATGAGAGCAATGGCACCGAGAAAATAGTTGATACTACTTCCAATGACATATAGGACGAGTATATGATGATGAGAGATGGACCGGGGTTCCCGGCTATCTACACTAGTGGTAACTCTCCAATAACAAGTGTCGGGTGAACAAATTACGGTCGGGCAATTGATAGGATTGAAATAGCATTAAGACGGAACATCAAGATCATTAATCATGTAGGCATGTTTTCCATATATAGTCATACGTGCTCGCAATGAGAAACTTGTACAACATCTTTTGTCCTACCGTACGGTGGCAGCCAGGGCCTCTAGGGAATCCCCTGGAAATTAAGGCACTCCTTTTAATAGAGCACCGGAGCAAAGCATTAACACTCCGTGAAAACATGTGATCCTCATATCTAAGCCTTCCCCTCCAGTTGTCCCAATTTCTGTCACTTTGGGGCCTTTGGTTCCGGACATAGACATGTGCATACAACTTGTAGATACAATCTAAGCAATAAGTATAGAGATTAAATCTAAGATCATGCCACTCGGGCCCTAGTGACAAGCATTAAGCATAACAAGATTGCAGCAACAAGAACTTCATAAACTTTGTAGATAGACAATCATAATGTAACAATCCATCGGATCCCGACATACACAACACCGATTACATCAGATGAATCTCAATCATGTAAGGCAGCTCATGAGATCATTGTATTGAAGTACATGGGGGAGAGAGTACCAACTAGCTACGGCTAGAACCCGTAGTCCATGGGGGAACTACTCACGGAGCATGATGGAGGCGGTGGCGTTGATGGAGATGGCTTCCGGGGGCACTTCCCCGTCCCGGCAGGGTGCCGGAACAGAGACTTCTGTCCCCCGAAACGGAGTTTCGCGATGGTGGCGGCGCCCCTGGAGTCTTTCTGGAGTTTCGTCAATTGGTATCGAAGATTTAGGTCGCCAGGGCTTAAATAGGCGAAGAGTCGGAGTCGGAGGGGCCACGGGGCCACCTCACACTAGGGCGGCGCGCCCCCCTCCTGGGCCGCGCCGGCCACATGTGTGGGGCCCCCAGGGCTCCCCTCTGGTCCCCCTTTGACTTTTTGGAAGGTTCCGGGAAAAATAAGATGCTGGGTCTTTGTTTCGTCGAATTCCGAGAATAATGACCGAATAGCCTTTCTGGAACCAAAAACAACAGAAAACAGCAACTGGCCCTTCGGCATCTCGTTAATAGGTTAGTTCCGGAAAACGCATAAAACATTATAAAGTGCAAGCAAAACATGTAAGTATTGTCATAAAACAAGCATGGAACATCAGAAATTATAGGTACGTTGGAGACGTATCAACCGAGTACTAACATAGCATGCACACTGTCACCTTCAAGCTACGAAAGGGGGAATAGATCACATCAATACTATCATAGTAATAGTTAACTTCATAATCTACAAGAGATCACAATCATAAACTATGCCAAGTACTACATGATGCACACACTGTCACCATTACATCATGGAGGAGGAATAGACTACTTTAATAACATCACTAGAGTAGCACATAGATTAATAGTGATATAAAGCACATTGCAATCATAAAGGAATATAAATAAGCACTTCACTATGCTATTCCGAATTACTCTTTGGCAAGATAACGAACACTAATTCATCATGTAGGAAAACCTTAAAGATGTATTCCCAAGTACTAATAAACACCCCACACTGTCACTGTGAGCATTCATAGGAGGTACTAACACACCACAATTTCATAGAGACATCCAACTCAAATCATAACCTAGTGAACAAGTATTCTGTGAAATATAGCCTAAGAGACCCACACGGTGCACACACTGTCACCTTTACACACGTGGGACAAGGAGTCTCCGGAGATCACATAAGTAAAATCCACTTGAATAGCATAATGACATCTAGATTACAAAGCTCATCATATGGATCTCAATCATGTAAGGCAGCTCATGAGATCATTGTATTGAAGTACATGGGAGAGAGATTAACCACATAGCTACCGGTACAGCCCTTAGCATCGATGGAGAACTACTCCCTCCTCATGGGAGACAGCAGCGGTGATGAAGATGGCGGTGGTGTCGATGGAGATGCCTTCCGGGGGCACTTCCCCGTCCCGGCGGCGTGCCGGAACAGAGACTTCTGTCCCCCAGATCTTGGCTTCGCGATGGCGGCGGCTCTGGAAGGTTTCTCGTACCGTGGCTTTTTCGTTTAGGGTTTTCACGACGGAGGCTTTAAATAGGCGAAGAGGCGGAGTCGGAAGGGCTACGGGGCAGCCACACAACAGGGGGGCGCCCCCCTGGGCCGCGCCGGCCACATGTGTGGGCCCCCAGGGCTCCCCTCTGGTGCCTCTCCGGTGTTCTGGGAGCTTCGTGGAATTATAAGATGCTGGGCGTTGATTTCGTCCAATTCCGAGAATATTTCCTTACTAGGATTTCCGAAACCAAAAACAGCAGAAAACGAGAGCCGGCACTTCGGCATCTCGTCAATAGGTTAGTTCCGGAAAATGCATCAAAACGATATAAAGTGTGAACAAAACATGTAGGTATTGTCATAAAACTAGCATGGAACATCAGAAATTATAGATACGTTTGGGACGTATCAGGCTCACCTGCACGATCTCCATCAATAAGGTCGCGGTCTACATGGATCTGCGCGGTGGTGCCCTGTTCCTCTCTCATCCAAGCCACCGTGGTGGTGGGCTAGAAGAGAGGTTGCAGGATGATGCTATTGTTGATGTTTCCATGGAGAGGTATGTTGTTCTTTGTCGCGCGAATCACATGGTGACCAAGCTTGTTGCCATGATTTGTGGTAAAAAAGGTGACCTTTCTTCAACCTCCGGTCCGGAGGCTCTCAGGTTCTTCTGCTGGGGCTCGACGCCGATTGAGGGCCAAGTGGTGCGTCCCCGGACTTCTTCCGGTTGCCAGCAGATGGATCTTTACGTCGGAGCAGAGCTTTCGAGCATCCTGCTCTCTGGGCTTGGCGGAGACGCCTCGAGCTCGCCGGCGTCGGATGGTAGAGGCACTGAAGGACTTGATTGCTTTTTCACCTTTTCTTTCAGGGTGCTTTCTGTAAAGTGTGAGGGCTCATATTCAAATATTTGGTTCATTAGGACAAGTTATGAGAAGGGACCTCACTGTAATTTGTACCTGCCATGTGTGGTTTAATGTAAATGCTCCACTGGGGTCGTCGACCTCATCCTGTGTTCAAACAAAATAAAAAATAATTATTCACCCAACATGTTATTTATCTTTATGGAGAGACACCTCTAGTGAACTGTGGATGACATAGGTATGCCTAACATGCATGTCGAATAAAGTACCCTGGGTCTATAAGAAAGTATGAAGCCCATGGACTCGGAGCTTTGGAGGCCCAGAAGGTTAAAGATCTTCGGGTTAGGAATGTAGAGTTGTAATAGGAAACTTATATCAATATAGGAAAGGCCCAACACGGCTCGAGCAGTTTGTAACTTGTACGACACGGAAAGCCTCGGCTTCACCTCCTATATAAAGGGGAAGGCGAGGGCATTGTAACCCTAGCAACCATAATCTTGAGTTGAGCACCTTTGTTCGGCTGAGCCTTCGAGATCTACTTGCACTCTACTTCTTACGAAACCCTAAGTCTACAATCTGTAGGCGTTGACGAGTTAATCCCTCGTCAATTGGCGCCGTCTGTGGGAATTGGAGGCTGCAAGGTCCTGATCTCGCTGGCATCTTCAACATCATCGACAACAAGCAACGCGATGGACGGAAGTAAACGAGTCCAACCTGATCTCGCCGATTTTGTTCCTCACCCTCCCGCCTGCTTGCATGCATATGCCGATCTGGAGGAGTCGACAGAGATGACGCTCGGGAGCTTTCGGTTCCTCGTCGGGAAAGAAGGATCGCATCGTCTTGCGGCACCGATTTTTTCGGGACCGTTGGCGGTCGAGCCAGATTTCTCGGGATCGTCAACATCATCTGTCGAGTCAGGCGACGAAGAAGTTTCGCCACCACGCTTCACCAAGCCCGCCGACGGCGGGGCACTCGCTGATCTGTTCGGTGACATGACTTTCGGGTCGTTCACGGAAACCGATCTAGATAGCGACTCGAAAAGCTTCACCAACCTCGGCTTCACCAACTTCGGCTTCACCAACTTCGACTTCACCAACACCAACAACTCTAGTGCGAGTAGGGAGGTCTTCGCCGATCTATATGATGGTGTCACCTATCCTGAGGCTGATGAAAACACAACTGCAACATATCACCAGATCTGTGTAATCACGGGAGCAGGTCGTGAAGAGGATGAAGAGTCTGAGGTTCTCGAAATAATATGCGGCTGCCATGAAAGAGTATGATCATGAGCTTGCATAAGTTGATCAACAAACCCCCGCCCAACAAGTCTTCGCGACCATGACAGAGCTGGCTGTAGACGACGCTACCAACCAGAACAAACCCGGCGCCGGAACTAGAAGCACCTAAAGAGGACGTGACTATGTTTGAGGCTGGCCAAAGCAATCCAGCTCAACCACCACCCGTTTCTACCTCAACATGATGTGTTTCCGCTCGGAACTTTAAGGACACCACTGGAGGTAGAGATGAGCCTGATAGCCTGCAAGAACACATGGTCATTCATGCATATTTTCGTGGAAGTATTATTTCTAGTTTTATATTGTGTCCCAACAAGGAGCGTAGGAGGATGTTTATCTACGGTTTTTCTGTCGCACCTAAGGTGTCCCAAGTCTTAGGTGAATTGACTGCAAGAATTGAAATGGAAAATGGTGAATGCAAATGATGAGATTTTGGAGTATTGATAATGCAATAAAGTAAAGTGCATAAAAGTAAAGAGCTAATAAGAAGTAAACGGGTTTCTGCAGATGAAAAGCGGGCGCATGGTGATTCAGTTCATGGTGATAGTGAATGTGCCTAGTGGAATAAATGTAATAAGTGATTATGATTCTTCCTATTTATATCTAAGAAGGCAATCAACCCACAAGAGAGAAAGACTCCTCTTGGTAGATTTCATCTTCCTCCAATAATCTTTCTGCATATTACCAAAGCCATGGTCAGCGCATCTATTAAGGTGGTTAAACCGGAGTAAAGCTTTAAGTTTGGTGGTTCCTTGTGATTCCTCGAGTATTGCTAGATCCTCTTTGATATCGGTCATGTCACTCGGGGGTCACCGATTCACTAGCACACAAGTTCATGTCTATGAGTACTTGAGATCATGCTATCTGGGCTCTTAAATTAGATAAGAGCATTAGGTGCACATAAACATCCATACTCATATATAATCATCTTAATCATAAATTCACAAATAGATGGAATAACATTGGCACATCACATCTCACCAATCCCCTACATCTCCCACGCCAATGAGATCTACTCACACGTGAGAGGAGAATAACATAATGATATCATATTAAAGTAAATGGAGTTCATCTTTATATTACCGTAGCAAGCCACAATAGTTGAAGATCAAATCAAATACAAACCAAGATGGAATAGCGGTTTCAATCCCTAATCTTGCAAGTATGAATCTCTCCCTCTCTCATTACAAGTGGGGCGTGATGGATGAGGCGGTGATCTTGATGAGATTTATCTTCGGTGGAGTCGAGGATGGTCTTCTCCTTCTTCAGATCCGATCTCTTATGTTCTGGAGCGAATGGTGACTGCTATGTTGTGTTTCTCGTCTCCTTGCCTTCACGAAAAGTGTTTGGTTTGATAAGAGGAAGGTGACGCTGCTGAGTACGGGCTTAATGCAAACCAAAGATAAAACAAATTTTAGGCTTAATGGAGGTCCACACAAAGTACCAGGATCACCACAATTAAAACAAGCCATCTTAAAGTACCAAGCCTCCATAATTTGTTCAATGGCCACATGAGAATTAGGAGGTGGTTGCGATTGTGTTGTGGTACATATGCTTCTCTAACTTGCCCATGCCAATTAACCGCTGTCTGTTGGAATTGCACTTGATGTTGCTGGAACTGGTTTCCTTGGCGATTATTGGCTTGTGGAGGAAACTGACCGATGACTATGAAATACGCCATTTTTTTCTCACGATTAAACCTTTAGCTATATCAAGGAATTGACCAAGTTTCTCTCTCAATGTGCTATTAATGACTACTTATTGCAAAGATGTGCAATCTCTTCTATCTTTGAATGGTGTGGAGGAAATCAAGTCACAATGGCAAATATACCTGCAATTACTGAAGAAATTTTTGTCACAAGTACATCTAAGTTGACTAGATATCGAAAGGCGGTCCAGGGAGTTTAGCGAACATCGATACGGGTAAAGCCCCGCCCATACCGTCCGCCCGTACAGGATGCCACAACCTTCTCGAGGTCAAACCCTATAAGTTCTATGAAGGGAGCCACACTAGAAATAGAGCCACTCATCGTAAAACAGAGCCGCCATTCATCAGATCCATCTACAGCACACATTTCATCCATTTCATCTCCCATCTTCTCCATAGCCATAGCCACCACCATTGTAATACAGATCCCTTTGAGAATTGGTGGCCATTGTAAGAATATTGTGATTTCAATTTAAGTAGTTGCAACACTTATTTTTATCTTTGATCTTGATGTTATGTGTGAGTAGTTGATGCATGCAATATACATACGTGAATTTTGTCCTTTATCATATTGAATTCATACATATCTACAACATATACGTTAATAATACCATGTTTTATATTGATTTATGATGATTTACCAATAATTTCTTTTATTTGGTTTATAATTCTGCACAACATTGCAAGAAAAACAAGGTTTCAGGCAGAAAGACGGTGGACCAGGTGACATGATCAGGACGGATGAGATGAAACCTGCACGACAAGAGTCCAACGATCCAACGGCTCACAGTTGTCACGCCGAGTCTCACACACGTCAGCCCCAAGAGGCTCCACACAAAACCGCTGCCCCACTCATCAGCATCGTGCGGCTCCGTGACACCGGGTTCGAGAGACAAAGCCAAAGAACAGAAATCGCATCGCAAATACCAAAACATCTAAAAGTTACGCATTTAGCCCCCTGCAGCACCCAAATTTCTCCACCTTTTCCCTAAAATAATCCCAGGCCAATGGAAAGACAGGTCAAACATCCAGAGTTGGAAAAATTTGACAATCGTCCCTTACAGGGGAAGTTTCCTGGAAGCGCACGACGCGGCGTGGCGAATTATTAATTTAACGAAAAAAAGAAACCCTGCACAGTAGTAGGAACGGACTGCGGGGGCCCAGTGGTCAGCGACCCGGCCCACCCTCCCGCCACCCGCGGGTATAAAGTAGCCGGCGACCCAGCGACGCGAGATTGCTTCCCCCAAAACCTCACATCCTCCCACCCTCCATTGACCAAACGGCGGCGCTCACCTCCTCCCCGTCGACCTCCCCCGACGTCCTGCTGGCTCCCCTGCGCCCTCCGCGTAAGCCCCCGGTCTCTCGATTCCCCGTCGTCTGATCGAGCTTGTTTCTAGGACGATCGGGCTTGGTTTGGTTGGGGTTCCGATCGGCGTAGATCTGATTTTCGAGTTAGGCCCCGTCGGAACAGATTGGCGTCCGATCCGTCGATTTCCTCGGTAGGGGGCCGAGGAATCGCGACGCGGATCGGTTCGGTCTTCCGTGCGTCGGAGTTTCTGTCTGGGGTCGCGGATTAGGGTTCGTGCTCGATCGATCTAGGTGTTGATTTTGGGGGTACGTGATCGGGTATACGAGGGATCGCAAACGTTATGAGATTTGGTCGAGCTGAGCTCCGATTTGTGTAGAGGTTGGGTTATTTCTGTCGGTTCGGACGATGGATTGTGATCGTTGACTTTATTAGGCTGGATATCATGTAGTTTTTCGGGCTGTGGGAGAGATTACGTTGTTCTGTTCCTGAATTTCACCCGAATACCAGAGTTGAGTCGATTTGCTCCCCAGAGCCTGTAATTTGGATTAGATGGTATGCTAGATGCATCTACCTGGTAATGGGCTTGTTGCATGTTGTATTTTATTAAGCCTGGCAGCATCAATGTGGGTTTATTGAGCTGTAAAATTAGCTGCCTATAGATAATCTGTACTTCTTCTCCCTTCTATAATAATTGTTTTTTGAGGGTAGGGCATCTAGAATTAATGTTTTAGTTTGAGTGACGCTAAGACGATTTCTAGAAAACATGGAACATATGTATTCTGTATATACTTTTGCTCTTGTATACTGATGACTGATGATGATATATATTTTCCTGCAGGATTTTCAACTTGATCACCCATAAAATTAGCTGCCTATAGATACTCTCTACTTCTGGCTTGTATAATAAATTTTTTTTAAGGGTAGATCATCTTAGAATTAATGTTTTATTATGAAAGGCACTAAGATGATTTCTAGAGAAACATGGAACACATGTATTATGTATATACTTTTGCTGTTGTATATACTGATGATGTTATATATTTTCCTGCAGGATTTTGAACTTGATCACCCATGTCTTTTGAAGTCCGCGAGGGATCTCCTTATTTCCTCACGTGCTACTTCTGGTTCATATATTGCATAAAATTCCGAGACTTCACTTGATACAGGTGGATTATCTGGGAGTTTTGTGCTAATACTTCCTATTATGTGAGTCAGTGGTAGTCGGTTTAATTGGCAAGACTCAGCTTCTCTCATCCGGGATCGTAAACAATCCTCGCTCTAGTCCCTGGTGTACCTGCTTTCGTTGAGTCTTGCCAAGAGTGGCTTCTCATCAGTTCCGTTCTCTGCTCATTGGACCAATAGCTCTGTTGGTCTACTCCCTTCAGAATACTTGTCACATCGTGAGCTGTCCTATTCTGCTCACACTGCAATCTTCTGAAGCTCTCTCTCTGATTCCTTTCTCTTCTCAAAACTTTTGAGAGCTACTCTCTTCTCAAGTTTGCTTGATCCACGGTCCTTATTTCTGTCTTCTGAGGACTGAACTTCCACCTGTTGAGCCGAACTTGACTGTTCCCTGATTGGTGTTGATAATTGCATATTCTGGTGAAGCATTTCTGCTTGTGTTTCACGCTAGGATCTCTCTGTTCTTTCTTCTTACTGAGCGCAAGACACCCACTGCGGCGATGGCTCAAACTTGCCTGCCACCTGGCTTTCGTTTCCACCCAACTGATGTTGAGCTTGTTTCATACTACCTGAAAAGGAGGATTATGGGGAAGAAGCTTTTTGTTGAAGCTATATCAGTGGTTGAGCTTTACAAATTTGCTCCTTGGGACCTTCCTGGTAATTCTCTTTTAATTCTGTTTTTCCTCGGATGTAATTATACAAACCTGAATTAATCCTCCCAGTTTTTCTAAATTTATTTCTTATTATTGTCCAAACCTTCTTTTTGTGTGTGTAGATAAATCCTGTCTTCAGAGCAAAGATCTTGAGTGGTTTTTCTTTTGCCCTCGTGACAAGAAATACCCCAAAGGGTCTAGGACTAACCGTGCCACTCCGAATGGTTACTGGAAAACAAGTGGAAAGGATAGAGAAATTGTGCTGAACTCTCGCATTGTTGGGTTGAAGAAAACCTTGATTTTTCATGAAGGCAAGGCACCCAAAGGCAACAGAACTGATTGGGTTATGTATGAATACAAAATGGAAGATGAAAGTCTGGCTTCTGCTGGTTTCTCAAAGGTACTGCTTTTTGCCTCTACACTGTTTATGTTTATTAGACTGTTAGCAAGATGTTTCAGTTACATAGTTAACCTATTTAAATCTTGTACTGTAATTGATTCCTTACTCCTTGTCATATGTCGTAATGCGACAATAGTTGTATTCTATGTAAGTCAAGCAGTACTGATCTTTGAATAGTCTATTTTGCATGAGAAATATCTACTCTGTACCATACTGGAATGTAATTCAGTTAATACATGACCTTTACAAGGTGGCAGAATGAGCTACCTATCTTTATTTGTAGTTATCTTTGGATAGTATTTCTAGTGCTCTGCAAGGTTATTTAAATACATTGTCATCGGTTTATTATTTCAGGATGCTTACGTACTTTGCAAGATATTTAAAAAAAGTGGACTCGGCCCAAGGATTGGCGAGCAATATGGAGCTCCTTTTGATGAGAATGAATGGGATAATTTGGATGCTGGAACTTCTCTCTTCGCTATTGCACCATCCTCAGGTATTGAGGACCCGCAAGCTGAAAGTTCTGCCTTGGCTACTGCCATAGTTATTCAGGAACCACAAGCTCAGCAGTCTGTTCCATCTTCTGATGTTAACATCAATTCTGAAGAGGTCAATGAAGCACCTCCTGAAATTGATGGAATTTTATTGGATGAACTGTCAATGTTTTTGGATGATTCTCCCAACCATGACCTACCTTTTGCAGAGGTATTTGCTGGTTAATTTCATAATTTACTTATTCTGGAATCTTCTGCTCAAGATGTTAGTTCTATGTAGCTAACTTAGGTTTTGTTGCAGAATCCTGGTCTGCCTCCAATTTCTGATCTTGAGGCTCAAGCTCTTGAGACAAACACTTCTGATCTCTACAACGAATTGGCAGGGCTTGCCTGGGCAGGAAGTGCTCCTAATGTTGATTTTTGTGCTATCAACACCGGTGTTACTGAAAACAATTCGCAGAACATGTACCCTGGTGATGAATTTATAGAACTCGATGATCTCTTTGCTCCTGGTGAAACCTTCTCCTCTGATTTGGCAAATGATCAGTTCTTGCTGTATCCTCTGGATCAATCAACATACAATGGTCACTACGATTATGCTGCTCCTCTAGCCTTTGATGCAAGCGGGTCGCTTCCAGAGATGACCAGCTCTTTTTATGACATGCCTCCTGCTCCCAATAACCTTGCAAGCTCCAGCTATTTGAACCCAGCCATGAAGGATCCATTCTCTTAAGTGGCTATCGATGTCAGAAGTATCTGCTGTTTCTGATTTGCGTATTTGAGCCATCATTCTTTAATGCAATGACTCTTCATGAATCTTTGATGTTGGCATCTCCTCTAGATGGCCCAACGATTCCTGGGCGTATGACAAGGCCAACACTCTTCTGAAGCCGGAACTTGGTTGTGTCTCAAGCATGCGCACAGTACTGGACAAGCGACCGAGCTGGTTACTGTTTGCTTGTGCAGACAAAACTGTTTACTGCTGGTTTGAAAGTTATCTATCTGGATGGTGATGCTGCAGTCCATCAGTCTACATATTTGTGTAATAACTGTCAACCGTAGCCTGCTGCCTGAGGGCTTACTTGACAGTCTAGTAGCTTAATTAATGTGGTTTACATTTGTTTGCAGTCCTAGTTTGTATTAACTATTTGAATCATTATTATTATGTTATTATGTGTGGAAATGCCTTTTGTTGGTCTGTTTGTAGCACTGCTGCTGCATGTTTCCTTAGTTTTCTATTTTCATAGCTTTTAGTATCGTATCATCTGGCACAAGGTGATTTGCTAGACAAAACACCAGTTGATTCGGTTGAAGGCTTTTGAAGTATGACCCAATTCACTCTCTGATCTCCAGATCTTTCTAGTCTTTCTTGAAAAACAATTAAAATGTGTAACAGACAATTAATGTTCCATTTTCTAAGAAGCACGATGGTAAACACCGGGAGGCCGTTGTTCTAGCATTGACAGGGCCCCTTGCCCCTGCATACCATTCTTGCCATAACGTTGCCACACCATCTGCTCTTCCGTCAGAAGTTGCTGCTTCATCTGCAAGTCGGACATCTGCACGTACGTCGGCGGTGGAACTACCGACGCCGCAAAGGGGTCCGCACCTGCCGCGACACTCCACATCCCCGGCGGTGCAGGAAGCGCCAGCATGTGTGCACTGGGCGGCCGCAAAGCCACACTGCTCGCGCTGCCTGAGAACACCTGTGCGTTCGCCGCCGTTGCGTGGTTGTACATGCCGTCGAGGACCATCATGTTGAGCCCGCCCCCGAGCACCGCGCGCTGGTTCGCGAGCGCGCTCGCCGACTCGACTAATGCCGTCTCCCAGTCCGCCGACGAGGTGTCGAACAGGTCGCATGTCGGCGCCGATCCGGCAGGGTTGCCATCGAACAACGCTAGAGCCAGCAGCTTCCCGTGTTCTTCCCCGGACATGGCGTCCGCCTTCAAGTTCAAGAAGTCCGCCTCTTCCTCTACCACGTCGGTGGCGATCAGTAGTGGTACCTCCTGCTCTGCATGCGACACCTCGCCGGAATTGTGCTCGTCTTGAACAGCAACCGGTGGCTCCACCGGCGCGGGAAGGGCCCTGGTAGCGCTCATGTCGAGCTCCTCAGCCTCCGGCTCCGGGCTGGGCAATTCCAGTGACGGCGGCGACAGCTTCTGCTGCGACTCGGCGCCGCGTCTGTCGCGGATAAAATCGTCCATGAGCTCCAGCTTCTTCTGCGTGATGACCTCCACCTCCGGGACGTCGGACTGGCGGCAGACGTAGGCGTCCTTGCACCACGCGTAGAAGGCGTCGAGCTCGTCGATCTGCTTGACGAGGCCGCAGAAGACGCCGTGCACGCGCTCGCAGTCCGCGGTCTCCATGTCCGGGAACTGCTCGATGAGCACCGCCATCACCTCCGTCAGCTCGCAGTACAGCTGCACGCTCTCCTTCACCAGCGGGTACAGTGCCACCGTCACCACCCGGTTCGTCCTCGCCGCGCCTGCAATCGTACACGTCATTCCATAATTAGCGCACGCTCGGCGATCATATGATCCAAAGAACGAATACAATTGCGCGCACGCACGGATGGACTCACCCACGGGGCGGCAGGCGATGAAGCGGTCGAGGAGATGCTGCAGCTGATGGACCTTGCCGAGCAGCTGCTCCAGCGTCATCTCGTTCGTCGGCGTGTCCCTCGGCACCAGCGCCACCGCCTTGGCGTCGGCGTCGTCGGCGTCGGCCGCCGCGTCCTCCCGTCGGCTCTCGTTAGCGCCGTCGTTGCTGAACCGGCTGCCGGGGGACCGGTAGAGCTCGTCGCGCAGCAGCTTGCAGCGGTTGGCGCCGCCCTGCCGGCCCTGCATCCGGTACTCGAGACGGTCGTCGAGGTACGCGGCGTAGGTGCGGACGAACGCGGAGAAGTCCCAAGCGTCGGCGCGGGCGCGGCCGCAGAAGTCGGACATGTTGAGCATGCGCGTGCCGCGACGCGTGGCGTAGAAGAGCTCCTGCTCGAACGCCGGCTCGCCGTCGGCCAGGAGGCGGTGCACGATCACCAGCGTCTTGAGCGCCACGTCCCAGCTCCGGGTGCGCCCGAGGCGGCGCGACAGGGACGCCACGCAGGCGCCGACGTACGCGCGGGAGTAGCGCGTGAGCGCCAGGATCTCCCGGATGTGGCGCTCGTCGGCGGGGAAGCTCTCGCCGTGCTTGGTGGCCTTGACGATGGCCACCTCCAGCTCCGTCGAGGCGGCGCCGCTGCCGCTGCCCACCTTGGCCAGCCCGATGCTCGTCTGGTCCTTCACCGCGCCCAGCGCCTTGCGGAGCTTGCTCGGCGCCATTGTTTGTCCGGCCGGGGAGCAATTGGTCGATTCTTTCGCGTTGTGATGACTCGTGGCGGTGGCCAAAGGCGGGGAGGGGAAGCTGGCGTTGGTGGTGTCTGAGGCGAAGCGCGGATGGGAATGCGCGCGCGTGGAAGCGGGTGGCGGAGAGGAGGTCCGACCGTCCGAGGAAGGAGGGCGCCATGAACGGTCACGGTTTTGGGAGGTTTTGACATTTGGCTGGCATGATGGTTTCGTCTGTTTGTCTTGCATACTTCAAGGGAAAGTCAGTTCCTTTAGAAGTGCAGAGTATGCGGATGATCGATCGTTTGTTCCTGAACGAACATTTGAAATTATATTTGTACTCCCTCCATTCCTGGATACTCCGTATAAGTCATACAGTTTTTTTTGAACAGAAATCGAAGAACATATATTGAGGAAAAATCACATCAGATTTAAGCGGGATTACCCTGTACAGTTAACGTGAGAAAGCAGAGAGCTTTGCATAAGATGAGAAAATATAATCAAATCCCTGAATATTTTTCCACAAAAGTGGTGCATATACAGTCTACATTATAGACCTTTATATGTAGGAAAGGAGGGAGTAATAGTTTGCTAAAACAACTTATATAATGGAATGGAAATACTCCTTCCGTTCACTAATATAAAACATTTTAAATATTTTAAAACAAACTAGATACATACAAAAATAAGTGCACGTACACAACAAAATATGTCCAGATCTATGAATTTACCAAAGAATCTGCCGGTTGTCCCCACCTACCAGCTGGTGCGCCTCACGGATGCGTTCCCATGCTTCCATGGGTCTCTTCTCCTTGAGGATCTTGGTCAGGTACGTGTCAATCTGTGCGTGACATTAACCCCGGGAGGAGTACCGATATGTCCTCACCCCGGTGCCGCTGGAAAACATGTTAACGAGCGTGAAGAGAGGCTCTCAGGTTTTTCACTCATCCGGCAATCCCGACCATTTGACGTCTCACCTTCAGCAATATTTAGTGTTAGCGTGGAGAGAATGCATCTTGGTAATCGGTGTAGACCTTCGGTTTGTCAGGAATGGTTTTCTTCAGCTGGGGCAAATGCACAACAAGTTGTATGCATGAAGACAGAGGCAGTTGGATCTTGTAGGCGACCTTGCCCACCGCCCGGAGCACCAAGTAAGGGCCAAAGTTACCGTAAAAAAAAGTAAGGGCGAAAGTACTCAAATGAGAGTTTCTGTGATGATCGGTTGGCAACCGATGTTTGCACATATGGTTGCAGGCGCAGGTATACACTGTTGCCTACAACAAACTGATCCCGTTCTGATGTGTGTTTGTCTTCATGCACCGTGTTGCTCATACCAGGTGCTGATGAACGAGAGGAATCATGACCTCTCGTTATTTGATCCATGCATCTAGGTTTTGGTTACTTGTGTCTCTGAAAACTTGGATTCAAAAGTGGAGAGGGGTACTGTCGAATAACACCTTGAAAGAAATTGCCCCAGAGCTGAATGGAACACCGTATTTTTTTGACTCTGGACTGTGAGGCAAAAATCCCCACAACATTTTTACTCCACACCTACCTAAATATTGATAAAAGAAAAACTCTACAAATACAAGGTAAAACTCCACACCTACCTAAATATTTACAACCTTATGGTAAAGAGGGGATCCAAGTCATGAGCTCAACATGGTATTTCTTTTTAATCCGATGCTTAAGCAGGGACATGTCGTGGATAAAACTACCTCTCCAGCAAGCAAAAGTTGGTCTCTCTTGCCTAAAATTTACGCATTTCTCCTAAGACAAATATGCCAACAAGCTGTGGTGAGGACTTTCATGAAAAAAAGGCCTGTTAAAACTTCTTCTAGCTCCCGCTATCACCGTCTGTCTGTAACCTGCCAATGTCAACGCTCCAGAAGATCTCGAGTGTTCAATCTATCCATCAATTAAAGCCAAGGTAAAACCTTGGACTTTATCATACAGCTTGATTTCCACAGCCAATGAAACACCTTGGGAACAGTGATGTGCTCAAATGCTCATGTATTTGACCATAAAATTGCGCCGATGCATATTTCTCTCCCCAAATATAGGCCCAAACATCCTTGTGATCGCTTAATGGGTTCGCCATCATTAGATTCTGCAAGGTTTGGAATTCATCAAATACCCTTCGAGACAGAGGCGAATAAAACACATCTTCTAGCTGCTAATAGTCATAAGTTGGGCTGCGGAAAAGTTTGCATTTTGCGAATAAGAAAATAGCCTAGAAAATCTCAGTTTGAGGGGTATACTAGAATCGGCAATTAGCCACTTGTCTTCCCAAAAATTTAAAGTGTTTCTAGCTTCACGTGAGATACTCCTCTAAAATTATCTACTTGTTTCAAAATATCTTTCCACCAAAAGGAACCATAAAGTTTCTCTGCATGCGGCATTTTATCTGTGTAATAGTAATGCCATACTAGGCTGACCCAGGGAATATCGACTTTATTATAGAATTTATCCAAGTGCTTGATCAAGAGAGAAGCATTTTGTTTTTGAAAATTCAGAATTCCTAAACCACCATTTTTCTTAGGTTTGCAAATCAATTCCCAAGCCGCTAGCGACTGCTTGGAAGTATCAGTGTTATCTCTCCACAAGCACTGCCTGTGAATTCTGTTCAACTGAATAGTGAGACTAGGAGGAAGCTACCACGAGCAAAGGAAGTGCAAAGACATATATGTAAGAACCGAATTGATTAGTTGCAACCTTTGCACCTTGAGACAAAACACTGGTGCTAGATGACAACTTCCTTTCAACACAACAGACCAAATGCTTGAGCTCTTAAATTGTTGGCTTGGCTGTACCTAAAGGTAGCCCTAAATAGGTGAAAGGCATAGACCCAACTCGGCATCCAGAATCTAAAGCAAGTCGTTCTACCACATCCTCAGACACATTTATTGGCACCATCTGGGATTTTTCAAAATTGATTCTTAACTCCGTGGAATTAGAGAACTTTTCCAAATTCTTTTTTAGGGCCACAATCCGAACTCTATCGGCCCAGTAAGATAAGCAGTGTCGTCTGCGTACTGTTGCGGTCAGAAACCCACATGCGAGCAGCGACGGGCAACACAGTAGAGCCGGGAGGCTCCCAGGACTGCGGCTGGCCCTGGTCCCTCCGAGCGACGGCCCGCAAAGACTCGGCACGCACGTCCGATGCTGGTGCAAGGGCGTGCCACCTGACCTATACCTGGTCGGGAAGGTGATGGATGTGCCTCGCTTAGTTTCCTGCATGGCATACACGTAAACATTAAATACGAGCCTCGATCGGCTCTCAGGTTATCCTGTGAATCGGCTCAAAGAGCCGATCCACCCATGATCCGTACGAGGTGTACGAATATATGGTGGTCCTGCTTGATCAATATAAAGCTAAAACGACCTACTACGATTTAGGGTTTTCACCACATAATCGGAACATCCTACGCGTGATTGAGCCTGGCGGCCACGCACGGTGATCGTAAGCCGACCCTAGACAAGGCCTAAAAACCAACATGAAGTTGATCCCGGAACATCCTGTCTAGGGCTAGCAAATTACACCCTACGCGCCACTTGGATCCTTCAACCCGTTTGTAAGGCCTAACTATGCGAGATATTAAACTAATCCTTGAAGAACAAGGAGCAATCATAACGGATCGGATCTACTAAATAAAGATCAAGCGGGGTGCCGCCCTTACACCTAAGATAGGTGTAAGGGCGGCTAGATGTCTAAGGGTTGCACGGACGAAAGCATATGATACTATGAAACAATGCTAACCCTAACACATCTATGATAACTACGTTGCTCGCCATCAACAAGGCTTCGAGCACGAGCAACGCATGAACAGCGAATAAACGTGTACTTGCCTAGATCGCAAGATGCGATCTAGGCAACATGATGCTTACCGGAAGAAACCCTCGAGACAAGGGAGTTGGCGATGCGCCTAGATTGGTTTGTGGTGAACGTGATTGTTGTTTATTTCATAAACCCTAGATACATATTTATAGTCCGTAGACTTTCTACCGTGGGAATAATCCCAACCGGGCACGAGCCAAACTCTATCTAACCGACACGTATCCTACTATATTACAGATACACGGGCAAACTAGCCCAAACTTTGCATATAAGGCCGATTCATGTATTTCTTCCATGTATATTACGCAAGCCCATCTTTAATCGCGGCCCATCTACGATCCGGTCAAATTCTGGTGATAACACATGCCCCCCGGTTTTGGAAATGACAATTCCAAAATCACTCTGCTTTTTCTTCGTCGGGTCATGTCGTGGCAGAGCAGAACCGTCGCAGTATCCTTCATCATGATGCCTTGCCTCCTCCGCTTCTCCGCGTGGCCTGGCAATTTTTTTTCTCTGTTGGGCACCACTTCCTCGGAAACTGCTGTGGCATTGAATCTTCACTATATCCCCTTTTATTTAACCGCTCCAAACAGTTCGCTTCTTTATCCCCTCCGCATTAGCACTCCAAAAGTCCTCCTCTGCCACCATGTCTTCTTCCTCCTCTGCCTCGTCGGGTCTTTCCACCCAGTCCTCCTCCTCCCGCGAGCCGACGCCGGAGTGGGACCCGGAGGAGGCCCATGAGGCCAACATCCGCCGCGCCATCGAAGACGGGGACGAGTCCAGTCACAACTTCTCCGTCCGAGTCCGAGGACGACAAGTCCTCGACCGACGGGGAAAGTGACCTCCGCTTCCTTGCCGACGGGAAACGGAGGAGGAGAGCGATGACGATCGCTTCTCCTGGGACGACTTCACCTCCTCCGAGGAGGAGGAGGAGGAGGAGGAGGAGGAGGACGACACCTCCTCCGATGAGCCGCCGGCCAAGCGCTTCTGCCCCTGGCCGGGGAACCTCAGCGACTTCGACAGCGACGACGACGACGCTGACGAGGAAGACGAGGACAACGAGGGCCCTGCCGGCGGTCGCTGCAGCAGCGACGACGAGCCCGCCGGGAGTAGCACCGACAGCGGCGACGACGACGACGACGAGGGCAGCGACGGCCCATAGATAGGACCCTTAGCATAGGATCAGTAGTAGCAGATGGGGCAATGTATCCCCTAGCACTTCCTTTTGAGAGCAATCAGCTCTTTATGTAAGAAATCCCGTTTATCAATGAAGAATTTGTAGGATAACGTTGCATAGAAAACAAAAATTTTCCTACCGCGAACACGCAATCCAAGCCAAGATGAAATCTAGAAGACGGTAGCAACGAGGGGGTATCGAGTCTCACCCTTGAAGAGATTCCAAAGCCTACAAGATGAGGCTCTTGTTGCTGCGGTAGACGTTCACTTGCCGCTTGCAAAAGCGCGTAGAAGATCTTGATCACGATCGGTTCCGGCGCCACGAACGGGCGGCACCTCCGTACTCGGTCACACGTTCGGTTGTTGATGAAGACGACGTCCACCTCC